>NC_081415.1:21056965-21356965 GCF_030272615.1 Cryptomeria japonica | reverse complement strand
TAGAATTGAAGATGTTGTTAGGAACATCGTGACAAGTTTTTGGAATGATAATACTCGTCCTTCGTCAAATAGTAGAGATGTTATCAAGCAAAGGATTGGCCCTTATCATTATGATCTTCATGTAAAGCATTGGTTAGACACAACAAAACATAAATTATATGTGTTGTTTACTAAAACAAACCCTCATATAAAGATTGGACAAACCATGTTTGAACGGTTAAGGCCATATTATGTGAAGGTAAACAAAGTCTTCAAAACTTGTTGTTGTCATTATCACATTGAATTTGATTTGTACTATCAGGTGTTTCGAAAGATTAGTGAAGATAGTGATGGTTATGAAAAAGCTCCTCCTAAATGAACAAGTCAATTCATAGCATCCATCTTATGTGATAAATCAGATGATAGTGCAACTGGTCAAATAAATTGCATAAAAGTAATTTGTGGAACATGTGAGGAGTTGGCTAAATTGCCTTTGAGAGATGAAGATACTGACATGAGGAAGATGGTAAATTTCAAGAGTTACAAGTACAAAAAATTTGAAACAAAATTTGGAAAGGAATCTACAAGGTTAAATTATGTAGAAGAGGAAATACCTATTGGAACATTTATGAAAAAATTTCGTAAGTTGATAAAACCATACATATGCCATGGTTTTTTTGCCAAGTGGCAAGCAGAACAATTTAAAACATTAAGAGACACTTTCCCACTTGGAACTATTCTATCCATAGTGGACTTCACATAAAATTACTCTTTTGCACATCAAAAAGAGATTCAATCAGAGTATTACTTTTCAAAGCAAATCACTATTATGGTGCATATGTGTTATTGACATGCACAAATGGATTTGGATGGTGTTGATAGTACATTTGAAAATCATGTCATTAAGAAAGAGTATCAGTTCTATATCAATGATGATAAGGAGCATGACACACTTTTTGTACAACATTGCTTTAAGAAGTTTTTTGAATATTTGAAAGAGAGAGGCATAACAATAGTTAAACATTTTGTTTGGTCTGATGGATGTGTGGCACAATTCAAATCTTCAAGGCCATTTTACGCACTATGTAGATATCATCGAAATGACAAAATACCACATGTTTAGAGTTTTTTTTAGAGTGGTCATGGAAAGGATGAACATGATGGTGCATGAGCTTGTATCAAACGTGCTCTAAGAAAGCATCAAATAAATTATTCAAGAGATCATATAGATGATGTGCAAATGATGTTGTTGAATGGTGTAAGAAACAATTGTGCAACCTAATTATCCTAGTGAATCACCATCGAGAACATACAAGCCCATTTCATATAGAGTGTTTTGGGAGATAACTGGTACGTGTTCTCTTTTAGTGTTTTATTTAAATGTTTTTTTTAATTTTTTGAAATGTTCCTAGTTCAAATGTTTTAATTTAACAACGTGATCTACATGTATGTTTGTGTACACATGTACATTTTGCAAATGTGGATAGAAGATCAATGCATGGATGCAAGAGCGTGGAGAGGACAAGAACTTTGCATTGTGTCATAAGTATAGATAATCGCCCATGTACATTGTACATTAGGGATTATTCATGTTTTTGTTCTGGTTGCATTTTGGAAAAATATGTTGATTGCAAGAACCAAGAGCTTGGATATGTTAGTGAATGGAAATTGGTACCACTAGATGTTTCTGACACATACGAGGATTCAAATGAGGATGAAATATTGGAAGACATTCCTTTGATTTATTTTGATTATGACCATATTTTGGGATTGATTAAAAAAGGTATATGACGTACACATATATTTAAATTATATATATTTATTTATTTCCTTTAAAAAATGTTGCGTATGTAAATAAATTATATAATTTTTTAATCGAGTACATACATTTTAAATTTATTTAACTTGTTTCAAATTGTTGGAGATATTTTTGCAGTCATAATAGAAGATGGAAATATAGAAGGTGTTAGTTATTATTTATTGTGTTGCACAGAAGAGAGAAAGAAGTTAACAAAATCTGAAATGAGCAATGGAATGTCCTTTCCCACAGGTTTGAACTGATTTGAATGTTTAAATTATTTTAAACATGCACATCTGCACATGTTTTAATTTTTATATGTACACAGCTCGCTTACGTGCAAATTTTTAATTTCTCATTTTTTATATACATGTACATGTAGGCTCAATTGTAGTGCAAGGGACATATTTCAAACAAGTTAAAATTGTTCAACATGGGACTCAGTTCACTGAATACCAAATTGACAACAAGGTATATCAGTATAGCCACTTGGTCATTGTTGTTGGCCTAATTCTTCATACAATTCCACATCACGGGTGGTCTCAAAAGTGAAGACTAGATAGTGAAGATCGTGAGAAAATATTAAGTGTTATTGAAGAGCGGTATGAACCACTTCATGTGGTATGAACTATTTAGTAAACCAAAGTACATGTGTTTGAACCCATGAATTGAATTAATACTTGATAAATTAGAACTTAACTTGTTTTCAAACTTGGATAAATTATTAAATACATTAAAGTGTTTGAATTTAATATTATATAGATAGATAGATAGATAGATATATGGCTTGTGTGAACCATATATTGTTTAGTTAAATATGAAATTTTCAATTATATTAAATTAGGATGTATGACTAATGTACATGTTAAATAATACTTACGTGCACGTATGTAAAGTAAATTGGGACATGTGGATGAGTTGAAAATGTGTTGAGGCCTGATGTATGCACTTGATTAGGATGTATATATCTAATTCTAAATGCACATGCATAATTTGTGAGTTGTTAAAATATTTTATCATGTATGTATGTTTTAAGTAAATTAGGATGTACATGTATTCATTTAATTTTAAAAATGCATTTGTACGAAATTTGATATTAAATTAGGATACATATGTGTGTAAATTTGAATAGGTCTTAAGGGGGTCACATGTACAATTAGGATGTATAGAATCTAATTCTAAATGCATGTATGCATAATTTGTAAGTTGTTAAAATAATTTAGCATGTATGTAAAGTAAATTAGGACATGTATTTATTTAATTAAAAATGCATGTATAAATTTAATTAAAAATGCATATTAAATTAGGATGTATGTGTAAATTTGATATTAAATTAGGACATGTGTGTAATAATTGAAGAGCGGTCTAAACCACTTGATGTGGTGTGAACTATTTAGTACACCTAGAAGTACATTTGTTTGAACCTACATGTAAGAATTTTTAATTTTTAATACTTTAGAATGTTCACTTCCACTTAACTTGTTCTAGATGAAACTTCTAGAATTTAAATTATTGAATATGTTCATTAACTTAAGTTTGTTCATTTGATATGAACAAGTGTGATTTTTATATTGTTCACGGCTTGCACAGTGGAGTGGATATATTGTTCACAAATTCATTTAAATTCAGTGCATATCTACATATACATGCTACATGTAGTAAAATTTAAAATTTAAATAAACAAATCAATCTTTTTTCAATCTATCTACATGTGCACAAATTCAATCATAGATATATAAATTTGAAAGTTTTAGAGTTCTTAAAAACATTTTTTAAATTGAACATTTACACCAATTCAGTCTAGATGATCTTATATAATATAATTTAAAAGAATAATCAAACATGCACATACATATACACATGTGATCTAATAGGTTACATATAATCAAACACATCATTTAACTTAAATAGATATTTAAAGTATATATCAAATGTGCAAATATGATTAAACACAAATTGTACACACACACACACACACACACACACACACATATATATATATAGTGTGTAAGTGATCTAACATGTGCATGATCATATATAATCTAAATACAAATGATGTGATATATAATCCAAGATCAAATGTACAAACTGTACATATATAGTATAATCTAACCATACATGCACATGATATATATAATCCAGGATCAAACACAAACTATATAAAGTATAATCTAACATACATGCATGAAATATATAATCTGATCAAACACAAACTGTATAAAGTATAATCTAGAAACTTCATACATGCTTGAATATATAATATGAAAGTCTAAAATGTACATATACAAAAAGATAAATAAATGAGCTATAAAGTCCAACAAATCAACATGTATTATGTCGGCCACAAATAGAGCAACCATCTGAGGGAGAGTCCTGGTGAGAGTCTGGATATCCAATAGACCCCTGCAAAAGTAGAATTTATTTAAATATTAAATATAGAACTCTACACATATACATATGTGCATATTTTTAAATATAATCAAATCCGACTAGTTAAATTTAAATTTAAATATAAATTGTAACACACATGTACATGTACATATATACAAAAAATCATAACTAACCTATCCACTAACAACCTATGTAGCATCGAAAGAATCTCTCCTACACACACACTCAGAGCTCAAGCTAGGAGTGACATGAGCTAACTGTTATACATATGTATACATGTATTTTAGGAATAGTACATGATCAATTTAAATGATACAAGTTAACTTCTATTATTTATTAAATGATATATAGATTTATCGTACATTACAAGATGTATAAATGATACAAGTTAACATCTATTATTTATTAACTGATATATAGATTTATCGTACATTACAACATATACATCTTTTAAAAAATTAAACGCACATGTACATACCTATGTATCAGGAGTAGGTTGTATAGTCTGATCATGTCTTGTGATCATATCAGCCACATCACTCATGTCTGCATATCTCTCTCTAGCTGTACGTATGACTGAGGAGTGTAAGGGGATAACTAGATGACTAGGCATCATGGATGAAGTGTCTGACTGTAGTAGCATATCCATAAACCCAGTATGGCTCAAACCTCCCAGTTGCTCCTCAAATGAATCCAAGTCCTCATCTGTGATATGGACTTGATCAGCTCTTATCTCCTCCTCTACAGCAACAGAGTGATCTGTTGGTGGGTCAGTGCCTGGAGCATGCGTAGAGTGATGAGAATGTTGTGACTAACTCAGGGTATGTGTTGATGTAGTGTTAGCCTTCCCATCTCTGAGAATCTCCTCTCTAACAACAGCCAATGGTATCCCAAGTCGAGATGAAATAAAATGGTAATAATGTAGCAGGTCCTCGGCTAAATATTGTGACATCTATACATTTCTACCACCTCCTACTATAGCTGCTACCTCATCTAGGGAGGGGATGCCAACAATAATATACTGATCATCTGATTTCGAAGCCACCCCATGACTAGAAGATGCATGATATGTGGATGATATCTAACATGATCGGCTCATCATATATCTACCCAGCCTAGCAGATGATATGGTGGCTACTGCCGATGCCATTGGTCAAATCCTATCAATTGCTTCTCTCTAAGAAGCAATCACAATGTGATCCGCTATGGGGGTGAGGGCTAAGACTAGGCAGAGCTCTATCATGCCTACGATATGCATCTCTATCAGCAATCCTGCCCCTCCCCTGTCCATAATATGTTGAAATATCGAGGTAGTTTGGTTTCATCTGACAATGAACCTCAGCAAATACCTGTTGTGCAAAGTATAACAGTATTTGGTCTTTATTAGGATAACGACCATGGGCAGCTAAGAAGCATGGGTAAATCAACAATGCAACCTGTGGACCAATACATCTCATGACCTAATATCATCTCACCTTACTCTTCTCCTGATACTATGGAAAAAATCTCTCCTTGATGGTCTCCTTTGAGACCACCCTCACCACATCAACAAAAGAATCACGACCCCTCACCTCACTCCTCAACTAACTATAAATATGAGATATAACCTCTAGTGAAAATGAGGTGTGACTAACTAGGCGGTCCCTCAATGTCCGCAAACTATAAAAAATGGATTTGCATGTACTCTTGTACACACCATCAGTCTGTGGGTCATCTAGTATGACCCTCAACCTCTGTAACTCACAATCACTATAGTGAAAAATGGTAGAAATATCAGGCAACAGGGGATCCTGGTGTGGAGGATCCATATCATCATGTGGATCCTGATCAGGAGCCTGTGCAGGTGGATCCTCATCAAATACATGATCATGGTCTAAATCCTGGGACGCCATATATCTAGGTAGGTCATAAAGTTACAATAAATACGTAAGCACACACACATGAAGTGCATTCAATTTAAAACATTAAAAATTAAAATCAATTAAATTTTAGAGAGAGAGAGATCGTTAATCTTGAGCTCATTAAAAATTAAAATGTACACATGTGAAGTTCTCATATAATTCATAGATATATCTGTACATGAAGTTCTCGCATAATTCAAATTTTTAAATAAATAATTTTAAAGATCGATCGAGAGGAAGATCATTAAAAATATATAAATTTATATATATAGAGATCACATACAGACATTTTAAATTATTAAAACATTAATGAGAGAGAGAGAGAGATGGAAATCATTTTCATGATAGAGAGAGAGAGAGAGATAACATTAATTTTAGAGAGAGAGAGGGAGAGAGAGATCATTAAAGATATATACATCATGTACTAAATCAAAACATATATAAATTTATCTATATAGATCGCATACATACGTTTTAAATTATTAAAACATTAATGAGAGAGATAGAGAGGGAGATCATTTAAATCATGACATCTAGAGAGAGATAACATTAATTTTAGAGAGAGAGAGATCATTAAAGATGTATACATACAGTTACTAAATTAAAATATATAAATTTATCTATATAGATCGCATACATACATTTTAAATTATTAAAACATTAATGAGAGAGAGAGGGAGATCATTTTTATGGCACAGAGAGAGAGAGAGATCATTAAAGATATATACATCATGTACTAAATTAAAACATATATAAATTTATATATATAGATCACATACGTACATTTTAAATTATTAAAACATTAATGAGAAAGAGAGGGAGATCATTAAAATCATGACATCTAGAGAGAGATAACATTAATTTTAGAGAGAGAGAGAGATCATTAAAGATATATACATACAGTTACTAAATTAATATATATATAAATTTATCTATATAGATTGCATACATACATTTTAAATTATTAAAACATTAATGAGAGAGAGAGAGAAAACATTAATTTTAGAGAGAGAGAGAGATCATTAAAGATATATACATCATGTACTTAATTAAAACATAATTTTTAAAAATTAAAACACATGCTAGCTGAGAAAATTAAGGGAAGAGAAATTTTATAAGGGGTCATATGCGGTTCTAAGGGATCACACATGAGTTAGAACACATGCGTGACCCCTTAGGACCACATATTCTTGACCCCTTAGGACACTAATGTATGTGATCTTAAGGGACCAATATGTCGTACACACTCAGATTTTATAAGGGGTCGTATGCGGTCACATATGACCCCTTAGGACACTATGTGATCCTAAGGAGAATGTTGTATGTACACTAGGATGTTATAAGGGGTCATATGTGGTCCTAAGGGGTCATGCATGTGTTAGAGCACATGCGTGACCCCTTAGGACCACATATTCTTGACCCCTTAGGACACTTTAATTTATATGATCTTAAGGGACCGTATGTTGTACACACTAGGATGTTATAAGGGGTCATATGTGGTCCTAAGGGGTCACACATGTGTGACCCCTTAGGACCGCATATTCAACCCCTTAGGACACTATACATGTGATCTTAAGGGACCGTATGTCATAGACACTAGGATGTTATAAGGGGTCATATGTGGTCCTAAGGGGTCATGCATGTACAGTGTTAAAACACACATGCATGACCCCTTATGACCACATATGACCCCTTCTAGTGTTGGCAAATACACACTCCAATGAGACATTATAGATGATTGAAGGTTTTGTCATTGATGGCAACCTTACAACCCTATGACACCGGCAAGGCAATCCACCGGCACCAGCAAAGTCAAATTCTACACCGGCACATAGACCACCGGCACCAGTAGTAAAAGGAAGCATACCAGCACAAAAGCCGATAGGAATTTTGTTTGTAATATATTTTGTTTATTATTGTAAAATCATTGTAAGCCGACTTGGCAAATTATAAAATGACTCATATATATAAGAGATCATTGTAGAACAATAAGGTAAGGATGGAGGAATGTAATTAGGTGAAATAATAGACCTATTATGCGAATTATAGGTTAAGGATTTATGTAAGAAGTAGAGCTATAAACCGGTACTGGATATGGCATAGTAGATGCTATTTTGAAGCAGTACAAGACATTGGATTTATATAATCCATTTTGTAAGTCAGTGAGACTTCCCATTTTGTAATTGAGCAGTGAGCTCTAGGCACTTGGCCTTCTTGCATGTGTAGGCCCCTTTTGTAATAGTAATAGTCTCTTATTGGTTAGTAAGTGAATATTGTGGGTCACAAATCCCACTGAGGTTCTTCCCACACTAGGTTTCCTCATTAAACTACTGCATTATGGTGTGTTTTTCATGTGGTTGATTTTATCTCTATTTATTGCATTACTTTTTGTTTGCCGGTATACAATATTATTATGCTCTACATGTTTTAAGTTAAGAAATTGCTTTTACCGGTTTCACACCCCCCCCCCCCTCTCAGTATCTTTGGGAATCCTAACAATTGGTATCAGAGCTTGGTCCTCTATTTTCAGAAGCCTAACAACTTGAGGAAGATCTTGACATTGGTAGAGATGGAAAACTTGATGAAGCAATTAGAAGCAGCTCTCTCAGACTACAATACAAAAAAGTTGAAAAATATCAAACTTGAAGATGATCTAAAGTCAGCACAAGATATTATTCAACCACTTCAAGAAAATCTTACCATTGCAAGAAATAAGAGAAGAGAACTTTGTGAAAAGATGCAAAATGAGAATGATGAAAAGGAAACTCTTAGTGATCTGATAGATAAGCTAAAACATGACAACAAAGAATGAGATGCAGGATATGACTATGAGATTTTGTAAGGAAATTGAAGATAGAAAGAAGAATGAAGAAGATTTGACTAGAAGACTAAATGATGTTGTAAATGAGAACACAAGTCTTAGCTATGAAAATAATTTGTTGAAGATAGATCTGATGCATGCACAGAGTGACTCAAATAAACTCATGATATAGAAAGAAATTTTAGAAAGAGAATTGGATACTGTAAATCAGCACAAAGAGAAATTCAAGAAAAGCTCAGAAGAACTTGGTGACTTGTTGAAAAATTAGACACCTAATGGTGACACTTGTGGACTTGGCTTTGAAGTTGGAGAAAGCTCTAGTATTGCAAATACACAGGATCATAACAAACTGGTAAGACAACCTACTGCTTACAAATTCAATGGCAAATGCTTTAACTGTAATAAGTATGGTCATAGACCAAATCAATGTAGATCTAGAAATTATCAGGATACCAATACACCCATCGGTCAATGTTCTAAATGCAACAAAGTTGGTCATAATTTTGAAAATTGTAGAATGAATGTGAGATGTTATGTTTGTGGAAGATTTGGATGCTTATCCAATCAATGCAGAACACAAATCGGCATAGGTTATGGGAAAGTTATTCAAAAAAATAATGTGACTTGTTATGCCTGTAACAAAATTGGACATATTGCTAAATTTTATAGAAGAAAGTCCTCACTGGTAAACAACAAAGGTCCTAGTTTGAAAGGAAAAGAAAAAGTTGAAGAAGTTAAGCATGAATTCTCAAAAGAATGGATCAGGAAATCAAAATTGAATGTTGACAAGAATACTCCTCCACTAGTAGAATAGAGTAGCACTCCACCGGCAGGAGTCTCTTCATCTAACTAAAGAAAATTCCCTTGAGGGTTTGGCAATCAAATGTGAAACATGCTATTATTCCCTCGGTTGATGGTAAGAAGTTGAAATTACTTCTATAACCGGCAAATAAGTTAAGTGATTACTTAACTGGCAAGCATTAAATGTGGTGGTTGGAAAATTAACATTATAAATCAATGTTTTTGGCTCCATTTTAATTCACTGAGCATTCAAACATTCGAAGAGTGTGAAAATTTTGAGCAAAGGCATTTCGAGTAAAGAAGCAAAGCAAAGAAGCAAGCAATCTTTCCTAAGACAAAAAAAGGTATTTATAATCATGGCATCTTCTTTTGTACCTAGATTCATAGCAAACCCTACTGTAGTCAAAGTAATCAAACGCCCTAGGCCTGTATTTCAATTAGTTCTTGAAATTGCTAAGAAGGATGATAATGTTGGTGCATTTTCTCAAATTCCCAAAGGAGTAGTTTTTGCAGAAGACCCTAGAATGTGCATTCATTGTCAAATAGAAGAATTAGGTGATGATGAAATTAAGAACATGTATAAGACTATAATTTGTGACAATTTCGGTAATGTGAAACCTGAACCCAAAATAGTTGAAACCCTAGGATTCACTAAAATTCTCAGCATTCCGGATTTTTCCTAAGGGAGTGATAAGGATAATTCTAAGCAAAGTACATGGTGCATTCTTCTTGTTGGATTCGGTTCACAAAATTACTAAAGAGGTAGTAAAGGCTGTGACAGGGTTACCCTACACTGATAACAAACCTGATAAGACAAAGAAGGTCTCAAATGACCTAGTGATGAACCTAACAGGTGCAAGATCTGATAAAAGGTCTTTAAGGGTAAATGATGTAACTGACATCAATGTCAGATTCATTAGCATGATTCTAGGCTACAAAACAACACATGCAAACAAGTTAAATTTAGTTTCTAGTTTATGCATAAAGAGTGCTTATGATATGGTCAAGGATAATGCAAAAATAGATGTGTGTGAATGGCTGAAGGATGAACTGATTGACAATCTTGGAAAGATCAAGAAGGAAAAAAAGGGGACATTTAGATTTGGTAACCTACTTGTCTATTTAATGTTGCATATAACAAAATAGGTGCCCGGTATTGGTAACAAGAATCTTGGCTTTGACATACCTATAGGCAAACAATTGTCTGATCTACTAAATAACATGGGTGAAAATACAGAAAAGAATATAAATGAATATTTTCAAGCATTAAAGGCCCGGATGAACACTAGAGTTAGATTATCACAAGAAATTGTAAATAAATATAAGGATGAAATATGTTTTGTCATTAAGAAGGATGAGATTTGGATGGAGACAGTTATCCCAAGAACAATTTGGGTTATTGAGATGGGTTATGAGACTAATGATCACATAATTGAAACATATGCAAAAGCCCTTCTGGAAGCACCCAAAGAACCTGAAGAAGAGGTATTTGGCAGTGCTAAAACTATTGAGAATCAAATCCAATCTAAGAAAAGAGTAAAGAAGGTAGAAGCAACAGTAAGAAGATGATCTAGGCAAGCTAAGGCTATCAAAGAAGATGTACTCAAACAAACTAGTATCATTGAAGATGAGTTAGAAGCACTACAGCCAAAAACTCACCTTTCACCAGTAGCAACTTCTTTGGAGAATGATATGTTAGCTGCATTTAAAAGAGTTGTAAGAAAAAGAGAACCTTCACCAATATCTACACCTTTGCCTAGAAGAACCAGACAAAAACAACAGCCAGTAAGTCCCCCTGCTAAGAAGATAACTCCAAAGAAGAAAAAGTTAACACCAAAGAAAAAGACTCAACAAAATATTGCTCCAATTGACAAACTTTTAGATGAAATAACAGAAGAAGGAAAGCTTAAGAACATCAACAAATTATATGATTCACTATCAGTTGATGATAAGGAGAAAGTTGAAAATAGTGTAATTCTACACTTGGACATTTATAAGAAATTTCTAATGCAAGTTGTAGATGAATTAGCAGTAGAACTGTTTAAGCAACTTGAAGCTAGAAGGCAAGTTGTTGTAGAGTTTGACAAGAAAATTAAAGTTGAAAAACTACTTGATGTTTATCCTATTAACTCACCAAAGGAGATAGATGACCTGATTGCAGAGGCTAACCGGTCAATATTCTCAAATGCACACTGACATATATCACTTATGGTTGGTAGAGTGAATGAGGTTGCAGAGGAAACTGCAAATGCATGCGACATATTCCTTGTTGAGAAGGAAAAGTAGGAAGAGTATAGAAATCCTAAACCTATCAAAGTATATCAGAAAGATAAGGATAAAGGAAAAGGCAAGGTTGGTGGACCTCTGAGCATAAAAATAACAGATAATCTACCCCCACCACCTTTGGATACTCCACTGGTAGTAACTACTGAAGATCAACCGGCAAATGAGAGTATGGATATACCACAAGAGGACACAAATCCCAATTCTAAGGTACTATACATAGTAAACATTGACACCCAGAAAGTTAACATTGTGGTAGATAAGGACACAACTGGAAAAATAGACATGGGTAGTGAGGCATCAGTAACAGATAACACAGAAGGTAAACTGGCAGATGGTAACACTGAACAACAAGCAGAGAAACAGGTTGATCAACAGACATAACAACAAGCAGAGCAACAGGCTCCATCACAGCAACAGGTCAATACAGAGTCAATGCCACCGGCAATAACTGAGCATGAAAAACCTTTGATTAAGGAAATGGAAACACAAACTGGCCTACCAAAGGTCACCACAAGCAAGGATATTGCTCCCACCAGCGGGATATAGAGTGTTGGCCCTTCAACTGCGGGATTCAAATCAACTAATGTAACAGAAGTCCTTTTGGACTCCATAAAGAAAATAACAAATTGTAGCTCACAAGCATACAAGGCTATAGATGATACAATTCCAATTTTGAAAATGATAGCTCCAAAATGTAATGTAGATAATAAGGATTCTTTGAGTCAACTTGACACTTTGTCTAAATATATTACTGACAACACTGTGACAATTGAACAAATAAAAGAGAAAGCATTCAAGGAGAGATTAGAAAAAGAAAAACACAAATTCTTTGAGGAAGAAATAAAGAAGTGTACAAGGCAGTTTGACACACTTCTACCGGAATTATGTAGCACATTAAAGGAATTCAAAACTTTGTACAGAGATACTTGTAAGACAAAATTTTTGATAGTTGATATAGACAGAAAGATTAGCAAGATACAAGAAGAAATAAATAAACTAGCTGAGAATTTCATTAATTCATCTAACTCATTATCAATTTTTTAGCAGAAGTTAACAGGTTTTGAGGAAGAACTATTAAAGCTGGAAAGAGAAAAGGAAAGAATAAAAAGTAAGGCTAAGGATCTTAAATGGAGACTAAGTCCAAAACTGGACTACCTCGCCTCCTTAAGGAAAGAGATAGCTGATGCTTTGGTTCAAGAACAGAAAACACCGGCAGAGCAAATGCAACACCTCACTGGTACAATTCAAAGGACAAAGACCGCAATAAAATATAGAAAAAAGTTTCTTGAAAGCCTGAATCTAGTTTTGGCAGATCTTTTTCAAATTGTAACCAATCAGCTACAAGGTTGAAACAAGTAACCACACTCAAATGACACTTTGACAACCTTTGTCATTGATGCCAAAGGGGGAGTAGTTAGTGGTATGAGAAAAATCCAATAACTTAGGGATCATCTGCTCAGAGGGAGCACACATTTTTGGTAACATTTTTTGGACTTCAATTTTTTGATACACTTTTGAATTTTTCTCATGAGTATTGCCATCAATGCCAAAGGGGGAGATTGTTGGCAAATGCACACTCCAATGAGACATTATAGGTGATTGAAGGTTTTGTCATTTATGGCAACCTTACAACCCTATGACACCGGCAAGGCAATCCACCGGCACCAGCAAAGTCAGATTCTACACCGGCACATAGACCACCGACATCGGCAGTAAAAGGAAGCATACCGACACAGAAGCCGATAGGAATTTTGTTTGTAATATATTTTGTTTATTATTGTAAAATCATTGTAAGTTGACTTGGAAAATTGTAAAATGACTCATATATATAAGAGATCATTGTAGAACAATAAGGTAAGGATGGAGGAATGTAATTAGGCGAAATAAGGCAGACCTATTATGTGAATTATAGGTTAAGGATTTATATAAGAAGCAGAGCTATAAACCGGTACTAGATCTGGCATAGTAGATGCTATTTTGAAGCAGTACAAGACATTGGATTTATATAATCCATTTTGTAAGTCAGTGAGACTTCCCATTTTATAATTGAGCAGTGAGCTCTAGGCACTTGGCCTTCTTGCATGTGCATGCCCCTTTTGTAACAGTAATATTCCCTTATTGGCCAGTAAGTGAATATTGTGGGTCACAAATCCCATTAAGGTTTTTCTCATACCGGGTTTCCTCGTTAAACTACTATGTTATGGTGTGTTTTTCATGTGGTTGATTTTATCTCTGTTTATTGCATTACTTTCTGTTTACCGGTATATAGTATTATTATGCTCTACATGTTTTAAGTTAAGTGTAGACACCCAAAATTGTCCAGTCTAATTAAATAAATATTTTATTTATTTAATTATCTATGCTTATTCTTCTATTAATTAAATAAATCTTTATTTATTTAATTAATTCATTTATCCTCTTCTAGCCTTATTTCTCATTTAAAAAAATACATTTATTTATTTAAATTATCCTTTTCCTAAATTAAATAAATATCTTATTTATTTAATTGATCTCACTCCTTCTATTAATTAAATTAATCTTTATTTATTTAATTAATTCATTAACCTTTTCTACCCATGACACATGTCATTCATCTCTTAATTCATACACTACCTACCCCTTTCATTATTTTATTATTTTCTTTACCTACCCTCTAATCATAGCCGACCTCTTTTACACCTCTCAATCTTATCCCTCCATTTCATATAGTGTCTTCTATATAAGGAGACGCTTCCTTCATTATCAAACCCTAGCTAATCAATTTATGCACTTGACTACACTACGTTTTTCATATGCGATCCTGCTTGCAACCACATTTCCGTTCTTTGTTAAGCTCTTGTGCACATAAAATATGAGAGCAAATATATCAAGCAAAATCAATGGAGATAGGAAGAATGGAGATCCAAACCCTATTCGACATGTGATGGTATAATCTTTGTGATTTCATTTGATTTGCGTTGTCTTAGGTAATCTTCATATGTTATGGTGGATCTTTGTTGTTGTTAGGCTAGGGTTTTTGTGGTTGAATTCATTTAGCCTTTCAATATCATTATTATTGTTATCCATTTTCACCATATATATTTTGGCACGCCCGGTGGGACTCTTGTCCCTTTTGCATTTAACATTTTTGTTGCAGATTTTGTGTTTGAAGTTGCAAATCTGACATTTTCAACAACATTTTGACATTTTCGCATCTGGGCACTTTCGGGTCGCGTTTTTTATTTTCTGCCGCATCGGGACACTTGCAAACATTGAGTCTTCATCAACACTGTGTCCTCTTGTCACGAAAAATAGTCAAACAGTCAGATTTGGTCACAACAAAACAACTTCACAGATTGAAAAAAATTGCACAAATTTTGTAGAAACGCGTCTGTGTCTGACATAATAGTGTCTGTGTTTTATAACTGCATCTGTGAAGGGCAGAAACGTGTCTGTGTTCCAGAATCAACATTGCATTTTCAAAAATCTCATAAATGCATCTATGTTAAACAGAACCACGTTTGTGTTAGGAAATCATGTATGTGCAGTATACAGGCATGTCTGTGTTCAGAATTGAAAAAATTTTACAGTCCAGCAAACAAACACAGTCAGTTTCAAAATTCTTGAGCTTCCTAGGTTATTTCTCCAGGTTTTCATCTAGCATTCAACCTGTCTTTGGGTCTCACAAAGTCCATCATTGCTTTACACCTTACATTACATTCACATTTGTCTAAACTTGAGTCAAAAGGTCACTTGCTTGTCCTCATCATACTTTGTCAACACACTACATACAACAACACTTTGCTAAGTGGTCCCTCATCAAGGTCTATCACCTTTGGGTCTCATTTGGTTTTACTTAGAGTCAAGGTCAACTTACCTCATCAAGAGAAATTATCATCTTTTTGGAAGTCACACCTACTCTACTACATACATACTTGGTCTTACACTTTGGACATTGCAAGTACACCTCAGATTCATTTACATTCCATCCAACTCTTGGTCTTCCATACTTTTTCCTTTTTCATCTAGTCTCACACATCTCAGTCAATACCTAGTTCATGCTTGAAACCCGTCTTCAAAAATATAGGAGAGAAACTAAAGAGGCTCAAGAGTCTGCAAACATGAGTGTCTATGAGTATGACATGATGTCTTTTTCAATACTGATCATAACACATTACCTAACATGGATGCCTATAGAAACATTCCAAATGTTGAGAACATGGACACTACAAACAACAATGATACACACAATGACAATATGGATAACTTTTCTGTACATTCAGCAAATGTGGAAGAATCCATTATAGACCCTCGCTTCAATCGATTGATTGAGGAAATAATGAGGAGAGATAGACAATACTTCTTACAAAAGATTCATTCTGGATTGAGTTGCATTGATCCCCCTTGCCCTGTGAGGCATGAGAGAGTATCGATCAAAATCAATACTGCATTGAACTTGCTTTGCACTGAATTTATGGAATGAGCTTATGCTCAGAAAAAGAGTCCATGGTCTCTTATTTAATCTTAAGAATTTTCTCTCTTTTTTAATATTATGGCATTCCTTTGTGTTGATAGATGAATGCTAAAGCCTTTTTATGCTTTTTGGTTAAAAGCATCTTCATTTCAAGATTTTCTATGTAGAATTCATTGCAAATAATATGAGGAGCTTCCCTCTAATGCAGAGCATGGATTTTGATTAGTTCATCCAACTATTGGTTTATTTGTGTCATTTTATTAAGGGGTGTACAGAAGTCATTTTTGGGGTTTGGGGGTACCGAACTGACAGACCTGTCAGTCCAGCCTCTGCGGCCACTGCCAGTGGCCCTTTCCGACATTATTTTTTGGTCCCCGCCTTCCACTCCCACTGGCCACTGCTTGGTCCCCGGCTTCCGCTCTCGTCGACCGCTACTCACTCTCACCGGCCGCTCAGGTCCCCGCCGGTCGCTGTATGTTCTTCCGGCCGTCGCTCCGCTTGCCGACCGCCACCCACAGCTCCTCTCCTTGGCCGCGCTCCACCTGTCCCTGTGCCTCCAACTCCCTGCAACCCCGGCTACCCAGCTCACTGCCAGCGATGCAGCCCTCCGCTTGGCCCCCGCCGCTCAGACTGCGGCCCTCCGCCAGCTCCCCGCTTAGCTCCAGCCGCCAGCCCGCCCGGCCCTTTTTCCCAGCTTGCCACCGCTCCGCCATTGGGCCACCACCTGGCCACCACCCTACCACTTGGCCGCCATCGGTGCGCCACCAGAGCTCCGTTCCCTGGCCACCAGACCACCCATAGGCCACCAGACTCCCTTTTTTGGCTTTTTCAGGGGGGGTTTGGTTTTTTGGCCCTATCTTGGGCATACAGAGTCATTTTTTCAAGAATGAATAGGCGTCAAAAAGCTAGTTCTGAGGCCGACCTCCTAGTGTTGGTAATTTTTTCCAATTTTTCTATTTGACTGTGTTTTTTTATGGTCAAAGTGAGGTCTCTTTTTTGCACTCCGGGAGACGTAGAATGAACATCCGAACTCCATTTTTCAAAAAAATTATATTTTTGGAAAGCTTGTGCTGTGTACTTTCCAAAAAAATGGGTTTTATTTCTAGATTCTGCTCCATGCATATTTTATTCAATTTTTTTCTTTTCAGCACTCTGGTGGATATCGTGGTTGTTTTAGGTCCTGGGATCTCTTTTTTGAGTAGGGTGTCTTTGTTTTGATTCTCATTTCTATTTCTAGTCTTCTTATCATTGTAGCTTGTAATTATTCAAATTCACTGAGATAAAGTTCCATCATGCATTGTTTACTTGGAATCTTGCATATCTTGTGTCTTGTTGTACATGCACTGTTGATCAAGTGCCATGAGGGGGTTGATGTTTGCCTTTGTTTGCCATCTTCCTTTGTCAAGTGAGTGTTCCTTCCACGACATTCGCCTCATGATGATGTGTCTCAGCACCTTTGATGTTCTTGGTTCTTCGTCATGTAGTTGTTTTTGGCTATCATTTTTAGTGTTCCTGTCCCTCTCCCACTTCCGCATTATGGGGAGGTTTATCCTGTTCGTTCTAATGCTTCTGTGGTTTGATTGATCAGCTCTTCAGGCTTTGGTTTCTCATGCCATCTATATCTTCGATTTCAGTTGTTTTGCCTTATTTGCCTCCTGATTTGAGTAGTGTCATTTGAGGGCACTCACGCAAATTACAGTCTTCTCTACCTGGTCATGTTTTAGTTCAGTGATGTTCTTGAGATCAGTAGTTATTCTTCGACAAAGTTTGTAGGGTCTTCATGCTTTAGTGATATTCTTTTCCATCTCTTTTTGGAGTAGAGTTTTGTTCCCATGTGGTTTTCTCTATTTCTCTAGTTCATAGAGATTTCATTGTATTTGGGTACCTGATCAGGCCTTGTTGCCAGGACCCATCTTTATTGCTTTCAGTAGCTGTTCTAGGTTTTAGCTTCTCCCTAAGTCTAGCTTAAGGGGGGATGTTAGAGTATTCGAGTATTTACTTGATTAATTAAACATTATTTATTTAATTATTTAAGTTCCCTTTATCTCTTTTACACTTAAGCTAACTTTAGGTGCATATAATTAATTATTTTAATTAATTATTATGTGCAAACCTAGATTTTCCCTTTTTAGGGTTTCTTGACCTATTAAAGGTTGAGTTCTTTCTTTTCTTTGTAAGAATCACATTACATATTTTTGTGAATATTGGGCTCTCTCTTTTTGAGCATATTCTCTGTGTTTTGTATGTTCTTCAGATTTTGCTTCATTGCTTCTCCTTGTATCAGGTTATTCAGCTTGCAGAAGATCTTCAGGCTCCTGTGGTGTTGTATTTTCTCAACTCCTATATTCTATATAATCATCCATCCATTTATTTGCAGCAACATAAGCTCATAAGAAAATTATTGAAGCAACTCTTTGAAAAAATAAATTATAGATTTTTCTCTAAAATAAAAGAAATAATTAAAAAATTCTTACCTACCCTACATTAGTAATGGATAACTTATTTGCCCTAGGGCATAATTTTAGTGTAAAATTATAGAAATAACCCTTTCTATATAAAAATTTCTTCATTCTTCTTTAAAAATATTTTAAAACATAATAATATTTCATTATCTACCCAACATAATTCGTTGATCATTTGTTTTTCAAAAGGCATAACTTAGTGAAAAATATAGAAACATCTCCTTGAAAAATCTTAACTACCCTTTGTAACCATTGGATCAAGTGATAGACATCTCTTTGAAAATTGAAACTATTGATTCATCTTAAATAAACAATATTTTTATTACCTAGCCTTCTTAACTATTGGGTCACTTATTGCACATGAGGCATAGCCAAAAATTGTAGAAACAACTCCTTGGAAATTATAACTACCCTATGTAACCATTGGATCACTAGATAGGAAATTCTTTCTCCTCTAAATAAATAATTTTTCCTTAACTATAACCATTCAATCACCTTATATCCCAGAGGGCATAAGTTTAGTAGGGAATTATAGAAACAACTCCTTGGATATTTTAATTACCTTATGTAACCATTGGATCACAATATAAG
This sequence comes from Cryptomeria japonica, assembly GCF_030272615.1. NCBI lineage: Eukaryota > Viridiplantae > Streptophyta > Pinopsida > Cupressales > Cupressaceae > Cryptomeria > Cryptomeria japonica. Next base: position 21,337,482 of record NC_081415.1, on the reverse strand, counting down.
TAACTCTTTGGAAATTGAATCTATTGATTTTCCTTAAAAATAAAACAATATTTCTGGTACCTACCCTTATTAACTATTGCATCACTTATTTGCCACTAGGCATAAGTTTAGTGGAAAATTATAGAAAGAACTCCTTGAAAATATTAACTACCCTATGTAACCATTGGAACACCAGATAAGCAACTCTTAGAAAATTGGAATTATTGATTGACAATAAAAATAAAATGATATTTCTCTTACCTACACCTCTTAACTATTTGAATGCTTATTTCAAACCATTTGTTTTCTCTACCTACCCCTCTTAACTATTGGAATGCTTATTTCAAACTATTTATTTTCTCTACCTACCCACTATCTATTTGACAAAATTTCTAGTTAGCCATTCAACTATTTATTTTTCTTCATTGATCAACCTTCGCCAATATGTCTTCCTCTTTCTCATGACTTTCACCAGTTTGAATGGCCTTGGAGGTGCTGGCTTGTAGGTTAATACTAGAGAGTGTGTTCAAAAATTTTATGTTGTAGGGCTAAGACAATGACATTCTTTCGGTAGATGGAGGAAAGTATGAATAAGCTTTTCACTTAGATATTAATTTTTTTACACTTTTTCCCTTTACAATGATATATTTTTTTGTTTTTTCCCTCTATATTTATGTGTTTGTTCCTAAGTGTAGTGGAGAACATAAGTAGCACTATGGAGAGCACAAATAGTAGAAATATGTCCACATGATAGAAACCAACAGAAATACATATTATATTTCTTTTGTTTTTAATACAATTAATTTTATTTTAATTTTTTTTTAATAAAAATCTTTTTATTGTAAAACTCGATATTTTCTTTACATCTTGAGAAAAGAAGTTTATCATCATATTGTTGTAATCTAAAATGTGAAGGTTTTCTCTCCATGTTTCCTTTGCACCAATGAGCTCTTCTACGTCATGCCTTTGCACCATCTTTTCTTTATACACCTTTGTAATTCAACTTGACATTCTCTGAATATTAATTGAATTCAAGTGTATGGAAGTCATTCAGGAGGACATTTGCTTTTAGATTCTGTACTTAATTTGTGGGTTATCTATATAAGGTTCTTACAGCATTGTTTTTATGTCTTCTGCGTTTTTATTCTGATGAAGTTCTGGGGCATGTCCTAATGGTGTCTATGTGAGAAGTTCACTAAGCTACGTGATCTTATGCAAAATGCAGTCATAGATCATTACGGCTTGCTGACTACATTGTATACCTCAGCCATATGAGCATGAACCATTACCAAGGATCCATATTCTTTATTCTTTATGTATATACTATTTGTTTGCAAGTACAATGCTCTTCCTTTGGTTCCTCCTACGTCATCCAAATTGGATAAAGGTTTTATCTCTTATTATGGTATGAACTTGTCTTAGGATATGATCAATTCAAGATCAAGGAGGACGATCCAAGTCATGCATGAACGAAGATGATCCTTGTCTGTTTCGTAAGTAATACTTTGGTCAACTTGACCCTTATATCAAGTCATTTGTATTAACTTGCTATATCAAAATCCATGTAAGAAATACTCAGGTCATCTTGAATCATTATGTCAAGATGCTTGTATTCTCTTCCAACATTTTAAAGCTCAATGATGAAAATAGAGCACTATGGATTGTCATTTCATCTCATTTATATATATTGCATTCCATTGCATATCACCCATCCATTCACTCATTCATATATATAATTTGTATGCAAATATGAACAAGGTTAATATGAATAGTTATGTGAAAATTAAGATGGTCTTGGATACAATCATGACCGAGTACTCTAATACATCATCCATGCATCATGCAAAGTCCCAAAAACCTTGCATTCCTCATAGTCATATCATCATTACATTTAGTTTCATTTTTCATTAAGTACATTCATGTCATTTTTAATTAAAATTGCATATAGTTCATTTATTTTATTGACATTAGTCTTCATTAATCATTTGCATCATTGCATAAATCATGAAGGATTAGATTCATTGATATGATAAAATTGTCCTTAATTGTATTAACCATTTACTATGCATTCATTTAGTGTCAGCATCGCCACCTGCTCCCCGATTGGTCGCCGCACCATCTAATATATCTCTCCGTGGAGGCCCCATCAAACCCCCACTCACTTCTGCATCCCCTAATCTATCCCTCTATAGAGGACCCATCGCACCCCCACTGCTCTGCATCCTCTGTGATCGGTCTAATCTGGCCTGCCGCATCTGTGAATAGCTTAGTGCTCATTGACTAGCTGGCACCACTTGCTCATATAACCCCCGCCAGTAATCTATCTCAGCTTGTGCTCGTTAGATCTCCCTCATCAACTCCCCCGTAGGCCGCTATGCTCCTACTCCAACCTGGACTCTCTCCTGCAGCTTTGCTAATCTCTCCACCGCACTATCCCTCTCCTGCAGCACTACAGTCAGCTCTGACTCCCATGCAAATAGCTTACATCTCTAGCTACCACCTCTGCCTCCAAATCCTCTACATAGGTCTGCAAATGTACTATCATATGATCCCTAAGATCTCCAGTGGCTCCCTCCCCTGTATACATAGCAGCCTCACCTACATCACCCTCTCCAATGGCTCTCTCCCCTTTGTCCATCGAGACCTCCCTATCCATACCTCTACCACCCAATCTAACTCCTCCCTGCATCAACGGTCCCTATGATATCCACAGTGGTAGTCCACCTCTCCCTCTCTACTGAATCTGACTACCCAACCACCACCTCCTTCACCACCTCCTCCTCCGTCTCCACCATCTCCTCTCCCTCCTCCACCTACCATCGGTCCTCGACCTCCTGCCCTCCTCCGTCTCTGTCCCCTCTCATCCTCAAACTCAGGCACTGGCTCTACTAGATCAGATATCTGTAGAATCAGATGCACTGCCCGATACTGCGTGTACTCATCTGATACCCCTACATCCATGACCCTTGGGCGTATGTCCCAAGGTCTTGCCTGCAGCATCCAAAACTCTGCTAGTGCCTGGTCATACAACAGCACTAGCCCCCATGCATGTCTCTCCCATATCACCTGAGCATACTCCCCTGATCCACTCGGTAACCCCTGTTGCTGCCCAAACTGTCTCAAGACTCTCCCAAGCACCTGTCTCTCTACATGGTATGAAGTCCTCCCAATGAGGAATCGGGTCATGAACACATAGGGCAATGCCTCCACATCATCATCCCAAGGCTCGCACTCCAAGTACGGTCTCCATATAACTGCATCCAAATCATCTAATGCCTGTCGCCACCACTCTAACTTCGTGAGGTGGGGCTGACTCATCATACCGCTATACATAAACATATATGGCTGATCCACTGCGTGGAACCTAAGACTCACTGTTCGAGTCACTGGTAGGTGCTCCCATGCCCAAATATGTAACAATGTCACTCCCACTACTAAGGAACCCCTCCCACGGTATACCACCTCATGTAACTCCTAATAAAGGTGTGCTAGCACGCATGACCCCCAAGCAAATTAGGTCCCCTTGGTAATCATCATCTTGATCACCTTCCCCCAACCAATAGCCAACCCATGTGATCGCCTATTAGGAAATAGTATTCCTCCCACAATGCCAGACACAACTGCTGGTAAAGGCTCATATAAAGCAGCTATCTCCTCCCAAGCAATGGAGCCATCATCAATGAAAACATCCTCATCGAAGAATGTCTGAACTGCTAGAGGCCCCCATGATCTGTCATATGTGACCAACTCCCCCTGAATTGGAATATGTAGGATGCGCCACACATCCTCCAGGCTCACTATCATCTCCCTCTATGCCAAATGAAAGTTACACGTCTCGCTATGCCAACGCTCTACTAATGCAGTAATCAATCTATGATTCATCTGAATCACGGGCATGTGCATCACATCATATAACCGCGTCATAGTAATACAATTTATCTCTGCCTCTATCAGCCGATCCCACAACCCTTGTGTCGCCGAATATCTCTCACGTAACTGCAACATGCGTAGATCCTCCTGCACATGGGCATCAATCAATCATCATCAATTGTTTTGTTTCAAACTTTCTTAAAGTTTAAACCTAGACTATCAACCGATACTTTGATCAAGTATCTTCGGGTCTCAACAGGTAAGCAATCATGGCAACCTAGAATTCAATAGGCATTTATACTAAAAATGACCTAAGTCTCATCAGGCTGCTATGGTTCAAAACAACTCCCACTTCACCTCCCTATCCATCCATTTTTGGCATCAGGAGATTATCACACAAACTGGGGCATCCCTTATCTTGCAAACAAAAGTGCTACTTACCTACAATAGCACTGAACTCCTAACACAAGCACTCAATCAGCTATCCAACAATGCTCAAACTACAAAAGCACTAGAACAACATCACAATAGTGCTAATTCATGACAAAAGCACTCATTTAAGCACTCAATAGTGCTCATCCATCAACAACGCCTAAATTAGCCTACAATAGCGCTACAATTTTCAAAAGCGCTCAAACAACACCTCAATAGTGCCATTGCGGCATAATAGTGCTAGTTAATTGGACAATAGCGCCAAAACGTAGTTTCAGCACTATTGTTTCGACTCAACTTTGACACAGCAAAAAACATGACAAAAAATGCATAAAAATAAAAAATTCACATTTGCATACCGCTGGTCCATAGTCATCTGGCCGCTGGAACCAATGAACTCGCTTGAAATGGTGCTCTGCTACTAGTACCGGCATCCTGACTGCTGCTCGCTCCTCTCGAAAGTCACTGTCAGAGCTATAGTTTCACACTAGTCGCGGTAATAAATGATCCTATTTTAACCTCTTTCTCCCCATTTAAACCCTTTGCAATCACTACAATTTTTCCTCACTCACCACTGTGGTCCCCGTGCACTTCTCGAGCCCCCCATTTCTCCATTTTAACCCCGATTTCTTCTATTTTTCACCAGTATTTCTAACTTCTTCTCTTATAACACCTTGCCAATTTTCATTCTTTTTCGAGAGATCGCCCGATTTTTCAAAAAATTTCAACCCAGCTCTCGAGGGGGCATACCACCCATTAAAATTACATTTTATGGGGCATTTCTTCACACCAGTTATAATATTAATATTTCCATATGCAAGTTAATCTGGAACCCTTCATTTTGGCTATCGACTCCCTCTATTTATCATGTCTCTAAATTTCACACATTTTCCATAATCAATGATAGCTTTTGTAGTCACATAAATCTATCTAGCTTAATTAATTGAATATTTGCTATTTATTTGATTAAAAATACACTAGCCATGAGTTAATTAAATTAACATTTAATTAATTCATCTTCAAACATTCTCCTATTAATTAAATAAATTAATCAATTTATTTTAATTAACTCATTAAACCAAAATCACGAATCAATTAAATGAATAAATAATATTTATTTAATTTAATCCCCCTTTTTCCTCTTTTAAATAAATTAAATAAAACATTTATTTAAATCATTAAACCCCCCCCACTTGCATTCTCCTAAAAATGCAACTTGCACACATTTATTGAAATAAATGAATTTTATTTTAATAAAAATCCTATTTTCCCTCACCCACCAAACCCACTTGCAATTCTAATCTCCTTCTAGATTCTTCTAACCCCTTCCTAATTAGCCTAATCCATTCCCTAATTATTGTCACATTCCTAAGCAACTTGGAGTCACTTCTCAAAGACTTCAAAGTCTTTGAAAAGCATTTAATGTTTTGTGTGTTCAACAATTTAACCTCCAAAGTCTTCCAAAACCACTAATGGCTCTTACATGACCATTAATGGCTCTTACATAACCATTTTGGTTAATTCAAATTGTCTCCTCAAGCATTTATTGCTTTGACCATGTTTATCTCTTTTGCCTTTGCACAAGAGTTTATCCATTGGATAAAAGCTTTATTCTTTGAATAAAGAGTTTATTCATTCAAATAACCTTGACCTTAACTCCCAAAGTCATGTCAAGCATTTAATGCTTATTCCCTCTCCTCTCAACCTATCTCACATTGACACTTGTCATCATGGGATTGGGTTGAAAGCCCTCACATGGATTGAAAATCATTCAATCCTGACCCTTGTTGAGATTGCTCAATCTCAACCATCCATTGTTCCATTTTTCTTATAAATAGAGCCCATTTCTTCATAATCTAGATCCTGAAAACTAGTATGCATTTAAGTTATAGTGAATTCTAGAGAGCATTTAGCATAAATCATTTTAGCATCAATAACATTTAGTATTAGCTTTTTTATTCACATTTAGAGCAAAATACTTCAATCTCAATCCTCCATAAGCATCCATAGTGCAAAACATTGCTGAGAGCTACAGTATTTTGGAACTTGGAGAGGAGAGGAACAAAGGAGAAGAAACCAAGAGCATGTTAGGAGGCATTTAGAGATGCCTCATCATATTTATCTTCTTAGTTAGATATTTTGTCATTCTTTTGATATCTGTTTTGATATGCCTGTTTAGATTAGTTTTTGATTGATTAACACTAATGGTTTCTTGTGTGTTGTGTGTTAATTATCATTGACTAACCTTCCCTTTTTACAGAGCATCAACTTTAAAGAAATTACTTTTGTAGAGCAACATATATCTCAATAGATGTTAAAATCGAACCTTTCTAATAAGATAGCTGAAATAAAAATAGTTCAAACAACTCAGTCTTTTCAAACTCATTTTTGTAATGTATCACTTTCTAAATCTCATGTGTTGGAGTATTGCATATTTTAGTTGCGTAGATTGGAATCTACTTGTTTGAACTCTTGAAATTAAGTAATGAAGTGCAATGATGAAATTAAGTGCATTCACTCAAAAGTAAAATCAAGACTGCCTTGTATAAGATGGCACTAAAAATGCATATATACTTTACAATAGGAAAAGCTCAAAGAATACACTCATAGTAACGAAAAAATTCTACCTCAATGGCCTTTTCTTGCCAATATTGCTAGACCCTTAGTGAAGAAGCTGAGTACACAACTACACTAATTATTTTAATGAAAACTATATTGGTGGATTGTGTGGACGAGTATGAAGTCCTAAAAAGAGCTCACCTGAGACTCGCAGTGCAACAAATTAACGATTATGGTATAAAGATAAACACTGCAAATATTGTGGATGATGAAAATGATTTGCTTGACCCCCAATTTGTCGATGATAGGCAGCCAGGAGTAATACCCAAAATTGACTGGAAAAAAGATAAGGAAGAACAGATTCAAACTAGGACAATCTTGGTCATTCTAAGATTAGAGAAGTGGGTTAGAAAGTAGAAACTAAGTAGAAGGTCAAGGAAGGGTTCAATCTCATCCACTAAGGTCTTCAATATCTAATTCTCTTGTCCCATCTTGTGCTGCAAGTTCACTGAAATAGGGAAAGGAGGACAGAGAGCAAAGACAATGCAAATCAAAGAGGAGACAACTTTTGTCAGAGTCACTTGCTCCAGAACAAGGGGCAAAAGACAATTCTTGCCTATTGAAACTGTGGTCATTGACCTTGAGATGGATACCACCTCAATTGATCCAATCAAAGAACAACAAGGGCTAGCTGATGAGGCTAATAATCAACAGGAATAGGAAGTCTCAAATGAAGTTACTACTATGGTAGTAAGGGACGAAAAGGAGACTGGAACTGATTCAGATAAGCCTCAAGTTCCTTTAGGACTAGTATGGTTAGAAAATATATTAAGCAGCAAGAAGAGAAACATTGTTCCAGCCTCGATTCCAGTAGAAGATATGGTAAGTAAATGCTTGGGAAAGACTCCAAAAATGAAGAATTTCAAAACTATGTCAAAGATTGACTTTGATGCAGATAGTGGGAACTGGATTGCAAAGATTGCACGCCCCTTAACATATGAAAAGATAGAGAACTCTATAGCTCAAGACTTCACTATTGAAAAGATAAATATTGGAACTTCTTATGAAGCCACATATGTTCTCCACCTTGAGGATTCAACACAGAAAATCATAACCAGGACCTGGAAAGAGAAAAAAGATAAGCATCGGATGAAAGAGATGTTACGAAGGATGGCAGAATACATTGAGGCAATCAATGCTCTGAACCCTTAACCTGTGTCACAAATTCCAATGTCCTTTGATCCTAAGTCCCCTACAAATTAGAAGACTTTGGAGCAAATACAAAAATGCAGGTTGATCACAGTAACTATGATGGAGTGGCTAGAAAAGATTCAGAAGTCTGGTGTAGAGTACTTTGATAATCTGAGCAAGGTATATGATGGGGCGATGCAAGTAATGAAGGAGTTGGAATTTGAAATCGTCAATTGGAAGAAAGAGGAAGCTAAATGGGTGTCAAAAGTTGTGCAGATGCGAGAAGTGCAGAATTATGGGGTAATGAAGTTTCTTGCGAAAAGACCTGTGGTTGGCCTGGATGACAACATTTTGTATGTGTGCTAGAGGAACATTGAATGGAGAAATTCTCTGATAAAATAGGCTTATGAGGACTTCACGAAGTTCGTAAACCAACTCACAGAATTAGTTACTTCCATGAGAAATGACCTTGTGTGCATTGGGATTTAATGTCTGAAAGATGATGGAAGAACCCTTCAAACGGTCGAGGTTATAATACGATCATTTAAGAGAAAAATTGATTATGTGAAAGAGGCTAAGGGTTAGGTTCTAGATGACTTAAGTGTGTTTGCTGAGATCAAATCACTCTTGTTTTTATGCATCAGACATCTGGATAGTCGCTCTGAAAAAGTCACACAAGTTAACAGGGAAAAAGAGGTTTGGAAGCAATGTATGGCACACATGGGATTACCTCATAATACAATCATTCAGCACTTCACCACTACTCATGCGGATTGGAAGAAAGAAGCAGTTATCAAAACTACATAGTGACATTTTTTGTTGGTGATAAATCCTTTTTCACTTGTTAGTTGCATAAACAATTTTATTTTTATACTGGTTTCACTGACTTTGCGTGGCAGAATTGTTGGCTTTCTGTGTTTCTTGTTATAATTGTTTGCTGGGTTGTGGCTATATAACAATATTTTTGAGACTTTAGAAAGATCTGAAAAATTGTAATTTTTTGAGCATCAAACAATATATGTTTATGTTTTGAATTACTTGGAACTGGATTGACTGATTTATGAATGAAAATGATTATGGTGTGCAGTCTTTGAATATGTGCATTTAAAGATTGGCGATCTTTCTTTAAAAAGTCTGTTATGTGCATGATATCATTGTTCTTATCTATCAATTCTATGTTTCTTGAATTCATTGTAATATATATTTGTTAGAAGATTCATTCTGGACTGAGTTGCGCTGATCCCCTTTGCCCTATGAGGCATGAGAAAGTATCGATCAGAATCAATACTGCATTGAACTTGCTTTGCACTGAATTTATGGAATGAACTTATGCTCATAAAGAGATTTTGTGGTCTCTTATTTAATCTTTAGAATTTTCTCTCTATTTTTATATTATGGCATTCCTTTGTGTTGATAGATGAATGCCAATAGCTTTTTATGCTTTTTGGTTAAAAGCATCTTCATTTCAAGATTTTCTGTGTAGAATTCATTGCAAATAATATGAGGAGCTTCCCTCTAATGCAAAGGATGGATTTTGATTAGTTCATCCAACTATTTGTTTATTTGTGTCATTTTATTTATAGGTGCACCCAAAGACCAACCTCACCCAAATGCAGCCATACATTATTCGTCTTCTAAACAGAATAAATACATTAAATAAGAGATAGCATAATAAAGATAATAATTATATTCAATAATATTAACATCAACTTTACAACCGATACACATATATAGTCCATATAACAAAACGGACATCCAACAAGGGTCATGCAAAATAATAAACATAGTTTCTAGGGGCTATGACAAATATATTGCTGTTTTATCTAGTGTTCAGTGTTATGCACTGCAGTGCTACAGAGCTAGTGATTGGACAGCACTAATGTATACATGGCTGTGAAGGAAGACATTTTTGGAAGCAAGTTCACAAGAAAGAATTTGAAAAACCTACGAGTCATAACTGTCTCATATTAGGACCTTTTTTCGAACATATCAAATTAGGGAACATATTTCTTATGGTACTGAACATAAATCTTTGTCTCCTTTGGATATCCCATGGCTCTTAGTAATAATTCTTTTCCTGAAATAATACGAGTACATGCAAACATTAAGCTCATACTAAGGTAAAGAATACAGAACCACCAAGGTAACTCAGTGAGAAATGATATTACAGATTAGGAGTTTTCAAGGGAGAGTTCTGAGTAGGGGACGAATACAGAATGTGATGTCCCCATACAGAATATCCACTAGTTCAATCACCTACATCTACACTATGAGCATCTACAGCAGCAAGACCATACACACGATAAGTATTTGATCGATTCAATGGGAAGTTATAAGTGACGTGGCTGAGATAGAAGAACAACAATGAAGATATAATAATAATTAAAAGAAGAAGCACCAATCGGGGTGACATCGATTAAGGGATAACAATAATAATTAGTATATTAAAGAGATGCGATCTGTGGAAATACACACGGTTAGGTAAAGACATGTCTCTTACACATTCAAAAGATGTGACCCTTTGATTTGCAAGGTATAAGTGGGGCATCGATCACACTTCATCAAGGATGATTAGAAAAACGTTGATCTTTTATTTATCCTTTATTGGATCTGTTCGTTTGATAGATCAAAAGAAAATATCAGAGACAACATCATTGTTGCATAGATCAAAAGGAAATATCAGAGACAACATCATTGTTCCAAGTGCAAATCGTCTACATCAGAATCAACAAGAATATAACTACACACCTGAAACAGTAACATATAGATACCAGCGACATTAGCATTGTATATATATATATACATTTTATATATATATATATATATATATATTTTATATACTCAAGTGTTAGATCAGAAATAACATCCGATTGAATATCAAGTTCAATTTGCATAATTGTATGACATATCAGATATAGCAGAGATAATCTCATCAAAGTGAATTGCATTAAGTGCCGATATATAGATCACATCATTTGATATACATGTAATTGTTCAATCAGAGTTACCATTAATCAACACATCTTTTATATATATAGTCCCTTGCATGATATTATCAGTTCCATAGAATGATATGAGAATATATGAATATCACCCACATTTGTAGTAGCACAAGGTCACTGACAATTATTACAAGGTTCATAATATTTTTCTTGGCAGGTAGGTATTTAAGTTGAAAGGAGATATTCATAAGAGATTAACTGAGGAAGCTATGCAGTTTATAAATATATATGGTAGCTTTTATATTCAGTTCTCTAGGTTCACTTATTTAAGGGTTGGGGGTTTTGAAGGAGAACCTGACAAATTGCCAAGATATGTCTTTGACAGGAAAGTGTTAATTGAAGTTTGCAGGCAACTCACTCATATAGATGAGAAATATGGGGAGGAACACCAAACAGGGGTTTCCTTTCCCATTGAACTGACACATTACATTTGTAACATTGTCTCATATGCTTTGAATTTGGAGTTAGAGTTCAAAAGGTTTAAATATCAGTTGTATTTTCCCCGCAGTGAGTTTGATACTAAAGGATTTGCAATGACACACTTTACATTCAGGGATAAGTTTTCACATGTACCTGATCTAGAAGACTTTTGGGCGGATTGTGTGGATGAGTATGAAGTTCGAAAAAGAGCTCACCTAACACTCACAGTGCAAAAAATTAAGGATTATGGTCTGAAGATAAACACTACAAATATTGTGGATGATGAAAATGATTTGCTTGACCCCCAATTTGTTGATGATAGGCAGCCAGGAGTAATACCAGAAATTGACTGGAAAAAAGATGAGGAAGAACAGATTCAAACTAGGACAATCTTGGTCATTCGAAGAATAGAGAAGTGGCTTAGAAAGCAGAAACTAAGTAGAAGCTCAAGGAAGGGTTCAACCTCATCCACTGAGGTCTTGGTATCTAATTCTCTTGTCTCATCTTATGCTGCAAGTTCACTAAAACAAGGAAAAGGAGGACAGAGAGAAAAGACAGTGCAAATCAAGGAGGAGACAACTTCTATCAGAGTCACTCACTTCAAAAAAAGGGGCAAAAGACAATCCTTGGGTTGACCTTGAGATGGATACCACCTCAATTAATCCAATCAAAGAACAACAAGGGTTGGCTGATAAGGGTAATAATCGACAGGAACGGGAAGCCTTAAATGAAGTTACTACTATGGTAGTAAGGGATGGAAAGGAGACTAGAATTGATTCAGATAAGCCTCAAGTTTCTTCAAGACCAGTATGGTTAGAAAATATGTTAAGAAGCAAGAAGAGAAACATTGTTCCAGCCTTGATTCTAGTAGAAGACATGGTGAGTAAATGCTTGGGAAAGACTCCAAAAATGAAGAAGTCCAAAACTATGTCAAAAGTTGACTTTGATGCAGATAGTGGGAACTGGATTGCAGAGATTGCACGCCCATTAACAGATGAAAAGGCAGAGAACTCTACAGCTCAGGACTTCACTATTGAAAAGATAAATATTGGAACTACTTCTCAAGCCACAGATGTTCTCCACCTTGAGGCTTCAACAAAGAAGATCGTAACCAGGATCTGGAAAGGCAAAAAAAGATAAGCATCGGATGAAATAGATGTTATGAAGGATGGCAGAATATATTGATGCAATCAATGCTCTGAACCCTCAACCTATGTTACAGATTCCAATGTCCTTTGATCCTAAGTCCCCTGCAAATCAGAAGACTTTGGAGCAAATACAAAAATGCAGGTTGATCACAGAAACTGTGATGGAGTGTCTAGAAAAGATTTAGAAGTCTAGTGTAGAGTACTTTGTTAATCTAAGCAAGGTATATGATGGGGTGATGCAAGTAATGAAGGAGCTGGAAGTTGAAATCATCAATTGGAAGAAAGAGGAAGCTAAATGGGTGTCAAAAGTTGTGCAGATGCGAGAAGTGCAAAATTATGGGGTAAAGAAGTTTCTTGCGAAAAGACCTGTGGCAGGCCTGGATGATAGCATTTTGTATGTGTGCCAAAGGAACATTGAATGGAGAAATTCTCTAATAAAACAGGCTTATGAGGACTTTGTGAAGTTGGTAAACCAACTTGCATAATTAGTTATGTCCATGAGAAATGAGCTTGTGTGCATTGGGATTTAATGTCAGAAAGATGATGGAAGAAGCCTTGAAATGATCGAGGTTATAACAGGATTATTTAAGAGAAAAATTGATTATGTGAAAGAGGCTAAGGGTTTGGTTCCGGATGACTTAAGTTTGATTGCTAAGATCGAATCACTCGTATTTTTATGCATCAAACATCTAGATAGTCACTCCAACAAAGTTGCACAAGTTAACAGGGAAAAAGAGGTATGGAAGCAATGTATGGCACGTGTGGGATTACCTCATAATACAATCATTCAGCACTTTACCACTGCTCATGTGGATTGGAAGAAAGAAGCAGTTATCAAAACTACATAGTGACATTTTTCATTGATGATAAATCCTTTTTCACTTGTTAGTTGCATAAACAATTTTATTTTTATACTAGTTTCACTGACTTCACAGGGTGGAATTGTTGGCTTTCCATGTTTCTTGTTATAACCATTGGTTGGGTTGTGGCTATATTAAAATATTTTTGAGACTCTAGAAAGGTCCAAAAAAAATATGATTTTTCAAGCATCAAACAATATCTATTTTGGTTTTGAATTCCTTGGAACTAGATTGACTGATTTATGAATGAAAATTATTATGGTGTGCAGTTTTTGAATCTGTGTGGTTAAAGATTGGTGATCTTTCTTTAAAAAGTCTATTATGTGCATGATATCATTATTCTTATCAGTCAGTTCTATGTTTTCTTGAATTTGTTGTTATATGTATTTGTTAGAAGATTCATTGTGGATTGAGTTGCGTTGATCCCCCTTGCCCTGTGAGGCATGAGAGAGTACCGATCAGAATCAATACTGCATTGAACTTGCTTTGCATTGAATTTATGTAATGAACTTATGCTTAGAAATAGAGTCTGTGAGCTCTTATTTAATCTTCAAAACTTTCTCTTCGTTTGTATACTATGACATTCCTTTGTGTTGATAGATAAATGCCAAAGCCTTTTTATGCTTTCTGGTTAAAAGCGACTTCATTTCAAGATTTTATGTGTAGAATTCATTGCAAATCATATGAGAAGCTGCCCTCTAATGCAAAGGATGGATTTTGATTAGTTCATCCAATTGTTGGTTTATTTGTGTCCTTTCATTAAGGGGTGTACAGAAGTCGTATTATCATTTAGAGAAAATAAATATTGCAATTACAAGAAAGGGACAAGTCTATTAACCAACACAACAGCCCCATACAAACCAGAGTGTTGATCTCCCACTATCGGTGTAGAAATATATAAGACTCTCTCCTCACATCCTTCATTTGTCTCTTGCACAAAAGCAACAATACCAACAGGCCTTGTGGCTTCCAAAATCTCATCAGCCCATATTCTCCAACCTTCTATGGATTCCTTCGCACCATGCCTCTTCTTTACACCCATTTTGACAAGTACTTGGTGCCGAGTAGGATTATGCTCATTTTGGGAGACAACCTCCATAGCAAATTCCCTACAATGCCCAAATACCTCAGAAACCATTTCGTTGCCACCATTTTCTTCATACTCTGTCTCCTTGGTGAAGCTTTCTTCACTGGGATCAACTTCCATTTCTGCAACATCTTGAAAATAATCCAAAACCAGGCCCAAGCCAAACCTAGTTCTGGGCAACTCTCCCACCACATCAAGAGGCTCAACACATTGTCTTTGTTTTGACCTGCAATGATCATCATCATGTGTATCTAGAGCACGTACAATTCTAGGAAGATTTTTGCTTACAGAAGCACCTCCCATTGCATCAAGCACAACATCTTGCACTTTATTATCCACGTCCATAGGCACATATTCTTATAAGAAAGCGTCTTCTCCCTCTTAAACCACAACCTCTTTTCTAGCATCTTTCTGCTCAAAAATTCTAGTGTCTATACAGGGACTATCTTCAACTCTAATCGAGGTATCACAGCATTCAACCTTCACCACACAAATGCCAACAACTTCCTGACCATTAACAGTTTGGCCAATAACTACCAAAGTTGGCTCAAGAGATGAGCAAATAAGAATCCCAACATCCTTCTCTTTCGTTGGATTCTCCTCTTCAACTGAGTTCCTCTCTTTCTTCTAGCCATTCCACCAATGTACATGACACTTGAAGCACAGTTTTACATGGAATGTAAAACGACCATAGAAGTTATGAATTTTACCATCTCCTTCTTCCTCCATCTCTACTCAAGCCAACCTAGGCTCTGATACCAATTGTTAGATATAAACAAGCAGAGAAAAGATAATTGAATGAAACCAAAAATAGACATAAGCACACAACAATGCATAACACAATAGTTTAACGTGTTTCACTGATAAATGGCTACATCCACCAAAGCAAGGAAATCTTATCTATTAACCGATATCCAGTACATGGCTATACACATCTATTTATACATTAAGTCAAACATGAAATGAAGAGTCTAGGGAAGGAAAACAGTCATGTGACCTTTGGGCTTCATATACCCAACAAGAAGTATCCCCCTCTCTATATAATTGGGTTGAACAAATAATTTAAAATAAAATTTAATAATATTAGTTAAATATTATTTAATTATATTTAATTGATAGCATCTATATATAATAATAATTTTGTCTAACAATTTATTTATAACAAAACTGAATAATATTGATTAATGGTTGTTTTGTTACATTTAAATAAAATTAAGAATAAAATATTATTTCTCTTCCCTATTCTATATTATAGCAACATAAGCTCATAAGAAAATTATTGAAGCAGCTCTTTGAAAAAATAAATTATAGATTTTTCTCTAAAATAAATTAAATAATTTAAAAATTCTTACCTACCTACCCTACATTACTAATGGATAACTTATTTTTCCTAGGGCATAATTTTCGTGTAAAATTATAGAAATAACCCTCTGGAAACCAAAATTTCTTCATTCTTCTTTAAAAATATTTAAAAAGATAATAATATTTCATTATCTACCCAACAATTGGTTGATCATATCTTTTTCAAAAGGCATAACTTAGTGTAAAATATAGAAACATCTCCTTGAAAAATCTTAACTACCCTTTGTAATCATTGGATCGAGTGATAGGCATCTCTTTGAAAATTGAAACTATTGATTCATCTTAAATAAACAATATTTTTATTACCTACCCTTCTTAACTACTGGGTCACTTACTCGGCACGAGGCATAGCGAAAAATTGTAGAAACAACTCCTCGGAAATTATAACTACCCTATGTAACCATTGGATCACTAGATAGGAAATTATTTCTCCTCTAAATAAATATTTTTTCTTTAACTATAACCATTCGATCACCTTATATCCCACAAGGCATACGTTTAGTGGGAAATTATAGAAACAACTCCTTGGATATTTTAATTACCTTATGTAACCATTGGATCACAATATAAGTAACTCTTTGGAAAATGAATCTATTGATTTGCCTTAAAAATAAAACAATATTTTTGGTACCTACCCTTATTAACTATTGCATCACTTATTTGCCATGAAGCATAAGTTTAGTGGAAAATTATAGAAAGAACTCCTTAAAAATATTAACTACCCTATGTAACCATTGGATCACCAGATAAGCAACTCATAGAAAATTGGAATTATTGTTTGACAATAAAAAAAAATGAAAATTCTCTTACCTACCCCTCTTAACTATTGGAATGCTTATTTCAAACTATTCATTTTCTCTACCTACCCTTCTTAACTATTGGAATGCTTATTTCAAACCATTTATTTTCTCTACCTACCCACTATCTATTTGACAAAATTTCTAGTTAGCCATTCAACTATTTATTTTGCTTCATCGATCAACCTTCACCAATATGTCTTCCTCTTTCTCATGACTTTCACTTGTTTGAATGACCTTGGAGGTGTTGGCTTGTAGTTTAGTACTAGAGAGTGTGTTCAGAAATTTTATGTTGTAGGGCTAAGACAATGACAATCTTTCAGTCGATGGAGGAAAGTATGAATAAGCTTTTCACTTAGGTATTAATTTTTTTACACTTTTTCCCATTACAATGATATTTTTTTAAATGCATAATTGTTGACTCTGTAGACCATTAAACAATACTCATCATTGGTAAATGCATAGCATTTGTAAATGCATAACCGTTGACTCTGTAGTGAATGGAGACTTATTTTACTATGCTGGCTGAAAATATACCAGTGAACTCTGCCAATGAATTAGTTGTTGTATTCTACGAAGTACTTTTAGACATTTATTTGGGATGATAATAAATATGTTATTTTACTATGGTCCATTGTTTATTTTATGTTCTTGTTCAAGAAATTTAATCAGAGTTTTGACAGACCAAGAAACTATCAAGTTTTTGAAAGAACAAGAAAATCACAAATTTATTTGAGAATATATTTTTAAGACATGAGAAAAATATATCTAGTATTTGTGAGTATGTAAAACTAACTAACCTTAATGATTAATGATCTATT
Source organism: Cryptomeria japonica (assembly GCF_030272615.1). Lineage (NCBI taxonomy): Eukaryota > Viridiplantae > Streptophyta > Pinopsida > Cupressales > Cupressaceae > Cryptomeria > Cryptomeria japonica. The sequence continues at coordinate 21,319,954 of NC_081415.1, read as the reverse complement.
TTCTATGATGACTGAAAAGTTGTTGAACTCATTGAATAGGTAATCCAATAATTTTCTTTTACTACTAATTTTGGTTTTTCACTATGCAATAATAAAATGTGTTCCTGATTTACAGCTTGAAAAACATGCACCAAATTTTTAAATTTTTTAATAAATATATAATATGAAATTAGTATTTAAAAAAACACTAAAATTTTAAGTTGTTATAATAGTGAAATATTTTAAATTTGAATTTTGCATAAGATTAAGGAGCAAGGAGTGAGTTTTCGACATGCAAGAGGAGGGTTTGAGGTTTGGCTGGGGAGATGAAGCAGTTGTTGATCCTCTCCCCCTCGAAGATCCTTTTGACACCCATTCAGATCATGTGCCTCAGTGGGTTTTCCGAAATAGCCATTCGACAGAAGCGTTCTTCAGATTTGCATTTTCATGGCGCTCGGGTAGGAAATGAGGGCTTGCCTTGGGTTAAAAATGTTAGGCGTAATTTTTGCGTGTTTCCATCCTCAAATTATTTTCAAGGATTTTTTCGACATTCGGTTAGACGGGGCCATAATGCTTCGGGGATGGTAATTTTAGGGCTTCTCATGTTGTCCATAAGGCACGACGTTGCGAGGATAATCTGAAATCTAGGGTTGTGCCTGTAAAACATACATTGGGTGCTTCTTTTAGGAAAGAAAATTTGGAGGAAGTTACTCTACTAAATAATGAGACGACTCTGAAATCAACCTTTGTATGGCTCCCAGTTCCTTCCATTGATGCTTCTGATGTTTCTCTAGGGAAAAAGGCTCAAGATCTTCAGGCTCTTGCAGCCAATATTCAGGTTTGGGGAGATTACATCCCTCTTTCAAAGCTTCAATGTAAGATCCACTCTCACTGGTATGAAACCTTGTACTTTCAATTCTTATCTGTAAATGTTTTTATTATTGTTTTTGACTCTCCTGAAGCTAGGGATAAGGCTTTAGAAGCCCCATTTTTTGGTTGGGTAAGAATTTGGTTTTTGTTGAAATCTAGAAGCCCTTCTTCTAGCCCTATTGGGTTTCTTCCAAATAGATCCCTGTCTGGTTTAAACTCCCACGGTTGCCTTCTGAATTTGTTGAATCGAAGGTTTTAAAGAAAATTGGAGATTTGCTTGGAAAGTTTTTAATGTCTCATGATGTTTTTGAGGACGGTTTTCTCTTGGTTAAAATTTGTGTTCTTCTTGCTGCGAATGTGACCCCACCTCGAACTTGCAATATCCGTTCCCCTGTTGGTATTTGGCATCAAATTTTTGGAAAAGACTCATTAGAGTTTTCTCATTATTCAGTTGTCATGGATTCGGCTCTTTTCTTTGAGATGAAAAAGATTAGTTTTTCTAATAGGTCTGTCGATTCTTCTGTGGATAGAAACCCTGAATGTTTTTCTTGGAATTTTATACCTCCTGTTTTTAAAGACTCGCATTTTTCTCTTGATGTAAATGTTTCAGTCGGTATCAATAAAGATCTTATTCCCTCTCAAGTGTTGGGGTTGGATAAGGATGCTTGTGTGGGTAATGTTAATTCCTTGTCTACTAGGAAATGTGGGGGTTTGGAAATGGATAAATTTGTTGTTAAGTATTCTTTGTTGTCTGGTAGTCCTGCTAAAAAGGCTTTTAATGGTCATCTTTTGGTTTCTAATAATCCTAGTCTCACTCTGGATGATGATCTTATTGCTCAGGTGCAAAATCTTGTTAATAATAATGATATTGTTTTGAATTTTGTGCTGGCTTATAAAGTAATAACCTCAATTATAGCTGATCTAGGTAGGTTGGATAATGATTTATCTGCCTTCCCTATTCGCAATCCTTTTAACTCGCTCAATCCTGAATAGGCTTTGGTTCCCTATTTTGTTAGGGATTCATTGCATACTAGTAGGGAGGACGGTATGGATCAAGGTAAAGATAAGGCCCTTGTAGGAAATGCTCCTCCTGATGGTTTACCTTTGATTTAGTCACCTCTCTCACCTGTTTCTCCTTCTTGTACTCCTGCGAAGAGGGGTAAAAAACCTAAGCATATTAAAACTCAATTGGAGATTGGTGTTGGCATTCAATCAACCCTTCTTGCTTCTCTAGAATCTTCCAAAAAGAAGCAGTCCAAAAAATCATTTAGTCTACCTGTTACACGGTCACTGGCTTCCAAGAGGAGCCTTGATAAGGATTTTGATGTGGGAAATGTTTCCCACACTCCAAATTTTGAAAAGAGGGGAGTAGATGTCTCCCCTCTAGTTCAATGAGGTTAATATCCTGGAATGTTAGGGGCTTAAATGCCCCTAACAAAATATGCTTGATTAAGTCTCAGCTAGACTTAATGAAGCTCAATATTGTGATGTTGCAAGAAACCAAATTGGATATATCTTCATTGGCTATGTTATTCTCCTCTTGGAGAACATGGAAGTTTTGTGTCTCTCCTTCCTTAGGGGCATTTGGAGGTCTTGCATTTATTTGGAATGACTCTACTATGGATCTCTCTTTGGTCACTTCTTCATCAAATTGGATGCTTGGGTTAGTAAAAAGTAGGTTGTCAAATGTCAAATTTTGGCTTTTTAATGTCTATGGCCTTGTTGGGGTGGTGGAAAAATTAAGTTTTGGGAAACTCTGGCCTTGGTTGCTTCTCCTTTAATGAATGCCTTCTTGATCTTTGGAGGGGATTTTAATGCAATTTCTAGTTTAGAAGAGAAAGTATGGGGGGTTATTCCTAATAAACACATTATTGTTTACTTTTGCATCTTTATTAGTAAATTGTGCTTAGTTGATTGTAAACCTCAGAATGGCTCTTTTATCTGGACTAATATGTGGAAGGATTTATGTCAAATTGCGGAGAGATTGGATCGATTTTTAGTATTTGACAAATGGTATAATTTTGGTCAAGACTTTTTTTCTTCAGTCTTACCCTTTCTTGGATCAGATCACTTTCCTATAGTGTTGTCGATCTTAGAGGATAGAGCTCCTAGGAAGATCCCTTTTAAATTTGAGTCGATATGGTTTAGGGATCAATATTTTTTGCCTCTTTTAAGGCAATGGTGGGCATCTTCTCTATATGTTCATGGTTCAAGCATGTTTTAGATAGTTAAGAAATTGGTTTTTTTGAAAAACAAAATTAGAGTTTGGAATACTATTCATTTTAAGAACATCTTTGGGGAAAAAGCTAGGATTCAGGAGGAAATAGAAAACATTAATAAAATCTTCTTGAGCTTGGGTATGACTTCTCTGCCTTTTGATAGGCTTAAGAATTTGAAGGTTTAGTTGGAGGAAGTTTTAGCTAGGGAAGAATCTTATTGGAGATAGAAATCAAGGAATCTTTGGTTATTAGAGGGGGATAGAAATACCAAATTTTTTCATTCTTCCACTAAGTTGAGGCGTCAGAGAAATAGAATCTCTTGCATTATTGATTCTCAAGGGAAAAGTTTATCTAATGAGAATGATATTGTTGCTGAAGTAGTAATTTTCTTTAAGTCTCTGCTATTGGCTGAGCCTGTTTCTTTAGATACTAATTTTGTAAATTCGGTCCCTCCTTTAGTTAGTCATGAAGATAATATGATGCTTATGGCTCCCTTCTCTTTAGAATAATTAAGAGGGGTAGTTTTTTCCATGCATTCAGAAAAGGCCTCGGGCCCGGATGGGTTTACGGATTTATTCTTTCAAAAGTGTTGGGACTTTGTGGGGAATGATGTTTTATTAGCTTTGGAAGAGTCTAGGTGGAACATAACTATTTTGAAAGAACTTAACAATACACTTATTGCTATTATTCCCAAAGTGGATCATCCTAGATCCTTTTCGGATTTTAGTCATATTGCTCTTTGTAATACTCTTTACAAAAATTTTACTAAGGCAATTTCAGTTAGATTGGCCACAATTCTTCCCAAGATTATTTCTATTGACCAAGGAGGTTTTGTGCCTAGTAGGGAAACTCCAGAGGGTGCAATTGGTGCTCATGAGATTTTGCACTCCATTGTGAGATAGAAAATTCTGGCTATGATTCTGAAACCTGACATGCTTAAAGCTTATGATTGGGTGAACCGGTAGTCACTGGTTGTCATTTTGAAACATTTTGATTTTGCCTATAGTTGGATTAAATGGGTTTTCTCTTGCATTTCTTTTGCTCGGTTTTCGGTCTTGATCAATAGATTACCTTTGGGCTTTTTTTCTTGCTCTCGAGGGGTTAGACAAGGTGATCCTTTGTCCTCTTTTCTTGTATACTTCTAGCAGAGGCTTTAAGTCAGGCCATTTCTAATGCTTTTGCATCTGGTCTATGGAGGGGTATTAGATTGGAAGGCTATCCTGTGTCACAATCCCATTGTCTTTTTGCGGATGATACTCTCCTATTTGGATCCTCTTCTTTGATAGAAGCTAGTGTAATCAAGAAGATTATTGCTTAATACTCTTCTTTTTCTAGTCAGAAAGTGAATATCTCAAAATCTAAGGTTTTCTTTTTAAATGTCTCCCCTTTGGTTAAGAAGAGGCTCACTTCATTTTGGGGCTTTCGAGTTGGGGATTTTCCATGCAAATACTTAGGCATTTATTTTTTTGTTGGGTCTGATAAATCTATTTTTTGGGATAAAGTGGTTCATACGATATCATCTAGAATTTCTTCTTGGAACCATAAATGGCTCACAACGGTAGGTAAGATTCTTCTAATTAAGTTTGTGCTTAATGTCATTCCTATATATTTGATGTCTATTTTAAAAAATCCTAAAGTTATTCAGAATCTAAAAGTGTCTCTAAGATCCTTTCTTTGGAATGATAACATTGGAGGTAAAAAGAAGCTTCCTCTTCTATCCTGGGATAAAGTTTGCATTTCAAAAGAATTGGGAGGTGCAGGCATTCAAGATTTAGTGTCCTAGAATAAAGCGTTAGGGGCCAAAGTTGTCTGGAAATTATATAAGGATTCATCGAGTAAGTGGGCCTCTATTATGCTTACTAAGTATTTAAGTGATGCTCCTAGAGAGAGGATTTTCACAGCCTCATCCCTTCCGAAAGGATCAACTTTTTGGAATTTTTTGGTTAGTTGTCGTTCGGTCATTCTTCTGCACCTTTCCTGGGTTGTTCATAATGGGAAAAAGGCTAGGTTTTGGGATGAAGTCTAGAATGTCATCCTGCATTATCTTCTATTCGAGATTGGTCTCCATTGCCAGATATTTTGTCTGATCTCTGGGGGAGTTTTGTTGTTGATTACTTTGACATTGATTCTTTAGGCCCTTATCCACTATCTCGATTGAAGTCTTTTGCTTTTCTACCCATTGAGAATGAACTTAGACTTGCTTTTGAGGTTAATCATTAGAATAGATCTCTTGTGTTCCAAAATAAAGAAGATAGTTTGGTGTGAACTAAAAGTGCTTCAGGTTCCTATTTAGTAAAGGAGGGGTATAAATCTTTGTCTCAGTCCTCTTCTTCTTCCCATTGGCCTTCTTTGCTTTTTTGGCATTCAGTGTATCTTCCTAAAGCTGGTTCTTTTCCCTAGTTGGCAGTCAAAAATAAGGTCCTTACTGGAATTAGATTGGATAGGTTGGGGATTACTGCGGCTTTCCCTTGTGTGTTTTGTGGTTTTTTTATGGAAACCATGGATCATGTGTTCTTGCATTGTCCATTTGCTATGGACTGTTGGTATTGGTTATTTGGTATGCTTGGGTGGTCCTCACCTGTAAGTCCTAGTTTATTATCACATTCGCAGGCATGGACTTTGTTGTATTCATCCTCTTTTTACTCCTTTATCTGGATTGTCGCGCCTTCTATTATTATTTGGAACATCTGGCTGGAGAGGAATTCTAAAAATTTTAATCATAAGTCTACTTCATTGATGGAAGTTATTGACAAGATCCAATTCTCTATTTCTGAGGTGGTTCTTTCTTATATTTAAAAAAATTTGGAACATCTTAGGTCCTTTTCTCATTGGGATAATTGGATTGCATGGAAATGGAGCTTGCTTCGAGTCATCCCTACACATGGGGCGGTATATGTTGGAATGTCCTCACTTGCCAAATGCAGGATGGCTAAATGGATGCCCCCCCCCCCCTCAACTGTCATATAAGTTAAATTTTGATGGGGCTGCTAAGGGTAATCCAAGGAAGGCTGGGGTTGGGGTAGTTATTTTTATTATAATTATAAGATTATTAAAGTTGTTGGCAAACATATTGGTGTCTACACCAATAATGTTGCTGAATTTAGAGCTTTATCTTTTGGTTTATATCTTGCCATATCCCTTGGAATTAAGGACATTATTGTTGAAGGAGATTCAATGTTGGTTTTTCAGTCAATCTCTGCTAAGAAATGTGTCTCTTGGCATCTACAGTACTTGTTAGAACGTATCCATATACAATTGAAGTGCTTTTCTTCCTTCACTGTCTCCCACTGTTATAGGGAGATAAATGCTATTGTGGATTACTTGGCTAATAGGGCTGTGGTGGAAGAGGTTGAGTATTTGGAGGTTTTCCCTCAAGATATCCCTGCCTCTTGTATTAGTATTCTCTTTTAAATCAGATTGCTCATGTGTGTAGTCTGTATTACACTCCTTGTTGGATATGGTTTTTTCTTTTGCATATGACATAGAGGAGGGTATTATATGCCTTATCATAATTCATTTGTCTTATGGCATATTTGGTAAGTATCTCTATATAGAGCGAGGGAAGTGTGCAGTCTGCATTCAGGTGCCTTAAATAGTTTGGGCATAGTTGTAGTCCTCATCTACCTCCTTGTTGGGTGTGATTTTTCTTTCATATGTGACATCGAGGAGGGTTTTGTTGGCCTTATGAGAACTCCCTTGTTAATGGCATATTCGGCAAGAATTTCTACATGGAACAAGGAGGGTGTGGGGTCTACAATTGTGTGCCTGATTCGTTTGGCATGTGATGTTTTTGTTCTATATAAGTTTGGTGTGGCTTTCATTTCATATTTAAATGGCATGTTATTATGAAGGTTCTTTGCGTACTCGGGCAGTTTAACATATCTTTCAGGAATTACTCATTACATGTTATTGTTTGTTGTTCAGTGTGGGCACATTCCTTTAATCATCTTGGTGTTGGTTTTCTATGTCTTAATCATGTCTAGTTAAGTTGGTTGGGATGTCTTGGGTATCTTTGCTCGTGCATTCTCCTTGTTCGGTCATTTACTGATAATTACAATGACGTGATAGTTTGCTTCATTTCTGGGTTTTTAGTGAGAATTGTGGTTTCATGGCATGCTCGTTCCACATTATATTGAGTAATTTCATGATGTCATCCTGTTTCTCTCTTTCTTCATATGATTATAAGGATTGATCTTTTGTCATCATATTTCGGGGATGCACCTTGCACACTTGTGGAGGTTTCTATGATATTTTATAATGCTCCTTTGTGTGAATGGTATATATGGAATTTATGTGGTTGGTTTTTATGTCTCTCTCTCTCTTTTGTGATTGCGTATTATATGTCAAGATGTTATGTTTTGTCTGGAATCTTTTGGTTTGGGTTGGTGGTTGGTGGTTGTCCTTCAGATCTTGGAATCTACATATCAATTAGTGTCTGAGATGGCTCCTTCTTTTGTTTCTTTTTTCTTGGATCGTTCCATGGACTTTTCTATGGATTGGATTTATTTTGGCTCCGTGAGGACTTCAGCATCCTCTCTTTCTCCTCATTTGGGTTTTGTTATGCTTGATCACAATATTTATTTTGACAGGGTCTCTAATTATGGTTTCCTTTCTGCTATGTGGTGTCATTCTAACCAATGGTTTGGAGAATTGTGTTTCATAGGTAGGGATGGTTTAGATTGGTGTTTTTTGGCAGCAATGGCTATGCATCCTCCTGAGATTATGCTTTAATCTTCCTCCAATATGCTTCTGTTGGCGGCTTCCTTTATATCTAATGTGACTTATGTAATTGGTATGGGTTTTTTGATGTAGTATGCCAATGGGTATTTTGTATTGGGTAGAATAGGCTTGTGTTACTTAAGAAATACTGAAGGGTTTTCTTACTGGTTTCTTTCCCTTCAGTGCTTTTTGAACCAGACACTGTAAAAAACTTTTAAAAATTAATATATTTCAATGGTACTATCCACTTTTATCAAAAAAAAAAATAGCGAAGCATCTGGTAGATATTATTCTTGTTAGAACTCTCTATAGTGTGGATGTTATTTATGTTGTTTGTGTTATTTATCGTTGGACAAACAATAAGATGATAAGGGTTCATTGTCATGGGAATTGAGCAACAACTACTTTTTTAGTTTTTACCCATCATGGGTTTAGTGAAATTATTTTAATTAAAATATAAACTTTATGTTTGAAGGGTGTTAAGATTGCGTCAACTGAGAATTTTGTATTGTATTTTGTTATTTTAAAAAAATATATTTTAAACAGGTTATATGAGACAGCTAACCATACTAAATGTCTACAAGAAATTACTAATTTGTCATCTAATATCGAAATCTGATTTTGTGGCACAAAATCAAAATTTGCATCTCACAACTTTCATTCCAATATACTGTGAACACAGGACTCCTCTGTTGTCCAATCACTAGCACTATAGCACCACAGTGTATAACACTGAGAACACTAGATAAAATAGCAATATATTTGTCATAGCCCATGACCCTTGTTGGATGTCAGTTTTGTTACATGGACTATATATGTGTATTAGTTGTAAAGCTGATGCTAATATTATTTAATATAATTATTGTCTTTATTATGCTATATGCTATTTAATGCATTTATGTTGTTTAGACTAACTAGATGAATTGTGGGTGGACTTTTGTGAGGTTGGCCCTTGGGTGCAGGTATAAATGTGTATGTGTCAAAGTCTTTGGTTAACCCTTACAATAATTTAGATTTTTGCAATCCAATTGAATTGAATTTGTAAATTTAATAATATAAGCAAATCTAGCAAGAATTTTTTGAGCTAACATTTATTACTAAAATTCTTTATTCAATTGCCATGGTTTATTTTTTTATTAAGATAAACGGGTTTTATAGGGACCCGAAAACAAAATCCATATTAAAAATAAACACAATAATCAGAGTCTAACAAGTCGCTAAACAACAACAGAAATGGGGGATTCACCCCAAAACATAAAAACACAAAAAAATAGACCTAAACAAGATGCACAAGCAAAACAAACTAAGAAACATATTTCATAAGGTCAGCATTCTTTTGGATTGCTTTATTATTACTCTCTTGGAGTTCCTTCATAATGAACATTGAACTACCTTTTTCCTGATGTTTGCTCCTAGTCCTAGTAGAAGGTCTCGTAGATGCCTACACCTCCTAGTTTTTCTCATCCAACTTGATATATAGGGATCTCTCAGCTCTGGTCATCTGCTCCTTCTAAATAGTAATTTCCTCATTCTCTTTTGAGGCCCTCGGCACTATTATACATGGCTTCCTTGATAACTTCCACCAAACCCTTAAGTTTATTTTTCAGCTCATGTATTTCATTCTCCAACCTGTCGATTTTAACCTCGTGTTTAATCTTCATAACCTTAATATCTTTCACAATTTTTTGGGATAGCTTCAAGAGTTTGTCAATCTTATGTGGAGCTAGATTCTTAGTGAAGGTGTTAATGAAATCCTTAATCCCCTCTTTTAGGAAATTAATTTCCCCAAAAACCCATCAGAGGCACTTCTCTTGATTTGTCATCGAATTCCCTAGGAGCTTATCAACATCCGTTTCATCATTTTTAGTCTCATTGGGGTCCACATTGAGGGGGATGTCAAGTTTAATTTCATTATCCTCCTTGTCAAGGATCTCCACCTTTTTTCCAATCTTCTATTTTTTTAGATTTTGCGGGCCCAAGATATGGGGCTGTGAAACAAGGGATTTCTTTTTTGAAGCCCATCTAGGTGGGTTTTTCTACTATTACTAGTAGCATGAGTGGTCTTCTACGAGGGACCCTCATCCTCTGAGGGTTTATAATATGATTCATCTGACACATGGACATCATTCCAGTCCATAGCCATTATGCCCTCTGCATCGTCAAACTTTGTATCTGAAACATCGTGCACCTCCTCGTTGGCTAAAGACTTGGGGTTTTTCATAATAGGGGAGGGTTTAACCTCATGAGCTTTAGCATACTCCATAATTTCAAGGTTAAACCCTCATGCAAAACTAGATTATCCTCATTCTTAAAATTCTTACGAATGGGTAGCTCCAGAGAAGATAACAAATAAAAAGGAATGGAAATTCTTTTGTCATGCTTAAAATGATTCAGAATCGTGAAATGGTAAGAAAAGATTCTAGCAAAGCAGACATAGAGGGTTATGTAACTCATTATGAACTCCGCCATGTCCACCTAGAGACTCTAATGGTCCAACCTATTGTAGCCGCCATCCGAGTTCTTCTTAACCCTTCTTCTTTCACTCTATTTTTCAACTCTATTTTTCATAGAAAACTAGGAGGGCTTCTTCTGAATTCTTCCTTTCCCCAAAAAATTTCCTACCCTCCATACTGAGCCCAGAAATCTCAGAAATAAAGGGTTTATCAATTCTTAACTCTGCCCCATACACACGCAGCACCCCATTACACAATTGCTCACAAATAAATCTGTGAGCTTGTGGTTCTGTCCATGAAGTTTTCGAACAAAGGGCTCCCTTCCCCCATATATGACTTCCCTCCAAACCTCCTCATTTTTCTCCCAAAGCTCACATGAGGACAGCTCCACTCTATTCTTGTCTCCCCCCATTAGGTTACTATCTCCATAAGTCTTTCCGACGACACCAAAACCAGGCTTCAGGTAGGTGCAAAACAAACAAAACCATAGGAACAATCTAGAAATTCACCTTTTCTTCTTTCTATGAGAATTCCTACACATGTGATCTATCATCATTAATGCTCAAGCAAAGAGAGATGTTTGGCATCCTTCCTTGCTAACTCACACAACTGGAATGCGAAGGAATCCTCTTCTCGCCACCACTTTTCATCGTCTCTAGCCACACCGAGATTAGCCACGTGGTGTGCAGGCATGTTACCCTCCCTCAAAACATTGCGAGATTTTAATAGCCTTGAATTTGGTCATCATTTCAAAACACTCCTGCATTAAATGGTTAATCGTCCAACTAGGAGGAGATTTTTTGTTCAAACAATTTATTATATTTAATGAATCACTCTCCAACCAGACCTTCATAAATCCTTCGTGGCTAGCCATTTTAAGCCCAATGTAGGTTGCATTTCTCTTTGCAAAATGGTTTGTCTGAGTGTTTAGTGGGAGTGCCACTGCTGAGACAAGTTAGGTACCATTGTAATAATGTGCAACTCTCCCATAGCCTATCGGCCCAGGATTACCTTTGGCTGCCCCATCAACATTAATCTTGATCCACCCTTTGGGAGGAGAAATCCAAGCAATGTTGGGTATTATGAGTTTCATTTTGATAGTAGGTCTAGAAATATCCCAATCAATGTGTCATATGTTGATGATATCCCAGTCCATTTTTGAAGAGCTAATAGCAGATCATACTTTTGGGAGTGGCAAGAAGCAATAAAATTTTCCTTAATAGAGGATTGAATATGGTGAGCAACCACCACAACCAGAGAATATTTGTCTCTAAAAATGTGGTTATTTCTTTCCTTCCAAATGCCCAAGCCGCATGAGGAAACATAAATTCCATAGAAACTTAAGAGCTTGATTTTCCAAGGGGCACAACCATTGAAGCTAGTAGACTAAAGGGGAAGCACCCACTAATACCCCTAATATCAAAGAAGTGGGCCCAAATCTCTTGAATAAAAGAGCAATGTAGTAAAAGATAAGCAGTATCCTTAGTCGCTTCCTTACAAAGAAAGAAATGATTAGGCAATGGCATCCCTCTTCTGCATATATTATCAATGGAAAGCACTTTATTTTGCATAAACAACCAAAAGAAAATGTTAATTTTAGGGATCGGGAACTTATCCCAAAGACCAGAGCAAAACGGGGCTAGAGCAAAGGATCTAGATAGCAGAGCAAAGGCCTGGGAGATAAAAAAGCCACTAGATGAAGAGCCCACCAAGACCAGAGAAGCTTCAACAAGAATAGAAGGAATGTGGATAAAAGAGAGCCATTTCTAGAGAGGGAGAAGCAGCGGATCCAAGCTAGAAAGGTCAATCCAACTACCATCTTGAATGTAATCAACAACCCAGGAGCCAATCTGATCTTTACACTTCTTCAAAAAAGGAATTCCCCAACTGTAGTCAATTAAGGGACAATCTCCAACCCACCAATCTTCCCAGAAGTGAATGTTCTGACCATTACCAAGGCACCACTTTGAAATTTTAGAGATGTGGGATCTGGTATTGAGAAGCTTGACCAAAGGCTAGAAGCATTTTGAGCCATGCAGAGACCTTCAAGAATATCTTGAGGAGTTCAGGAAGAGAAAATGTACTTAATAACAATAATAGCAGTCCATTCATTAGACTCCTTGATTTCTCTCCATATTTTATTGCCCATTAGAGCCATATTAAAATCACGGATATGTCTAATGGCAAGACCACCAAGTTTCTTTGGCATGCAGACTTGGTCCCAAGCACCCAGATGAAGTCAATTTTTAGATTCAATACGTGTCCACAAGAAATTTGTCTAGATCTTTTCCTTTTGATCAATAAATTTGGCTGATATTTTAAAAAGACTCAAGGCATAAACTAGGAGATTCTACAAAGAAGCTTTAATCAATTGAAGCTTACCTACTTGGTTCAGCAATCTTGCATCAACCAAAAACATTTTCTTTTTCTTTTGCTTTTTGTTTGCAGTTTCAACTTTTCTTTCTGTGTGTCCTAGTTTTGGCTCACCGGATATTGTGGAGTTGGATTATACTTGAATACTTGATCATCTTTCTTATTTCTAGATCACATCACATTTGGATCATTTTTTGGCAAGTTATCGCTATCGATTTCCTTGGCAGTTTCTGGTTACCGGTTGACAATTTCTTGTTACTGGTTGCCTAGACCTATTTTGGTGATCTATCAGAACCCCTTATGAAGCTTGCAAAGCCTTGGGTGTTTATTCTAATGTTCCTTGGTATGTGGCCAACCTTTTCTTGCAATCTATACTTAATCCTTTGTATTTTTGAAGGAATCTCTTGGCAGAGGCCGACCTTGTCAAAATTGTCAAAATTTGATAGACTATTTCTTCCAATACATGACACATACAGTCGATCTGTTTGATCCTATGGGGTTGCATGAGGCTCCTCTATAATGGCCTATCTTGTTTTTCAATTAATTGAAGCCATTTTCAATTAGTAGCATTTTTTCGCCTACTCAAAAAACTGTCAGTTGCTTGCAAGGAAAAGTTGCAAGATTGGCTAGAATTGATTATGTTCCTCATGTGCATAAACTGATGTTGCAAGTGCATCTAGGTGGGTAGTTTTATTTTATGCATTCCCTTGTCATGCATCCCAAAGCACCAAAACGTTGAGAGTCATACCCTACCGGTGAGATCTCTCAAGTGCCCTGAGTCCAAAAAATTGTCAAAATTTGATGGACTATTTCTTCCAATCCATGACACATACGGTTGATATGTTTGATCTCATGGGGTTGCATGAGGCTCCTCTATAATGGGCTATCTCAGTTTTTGATGACTCAAAGCCATTTTCAATTAGTAGCATTTTTTCGCCTGCTCCAAAAACCGTCAATTGCTTGCAAGGAAACATTGTAAGATTGGCTAGAATTGATTATGTTCCTTGTGTGCACAAACCAACATCACGAGCACATTTGGGTGGGTATTTTTACACTAGACATGCCCCTATCATGCATCCCAAAGCACCAGAACATCGAGAGTCATACCCTACCGGTGAGATCTCTCAAGTGCCCTGAGTCCAAAAAATTGTCAAAATTTGATGAACTATTTCTTCCAATACATGACACATATGGTTGATCTATTTGATCCCATGGGGTTGTGTGAGGCTCCTCTACAATGTCCTATCTCATTTTTTGACAACTCAAAGCCATTTTCAATTAGTAGCATTTTTTCGCCTGCTCAAAAAACCGTCAGTTGCTTGCAAAGGAAAAGTTGCAAGATTGGCTAGAATTGATTCTCTTCCTCATGTGCACAAACCAACATTGTGAGCACATCTGGGTGGGCATTTTTACACTAGGCATGCCCCTATTGTACATCCCAAAGCACCAGAATGTCGAGAGTCATACCCTACTGGTGAGATCTCTCAAGTGCCCTGAGTCCAAAAAATTGTCAAAATTTGACAAACTGTTTCTTCCAATCCATGACACATACGGTCAATCTGTTTAATCCTATGGGGTCACATGAGGCTCCTCTACAATGGCCTATCTTGGTTTTCAATGACTCGAAGCCATTTTCAATTAGTAGCATTTTTTCACCTGCTCAAAAAACTGTCAATTGCTTGCAAGGAAAAGTTGCAAGATTGGCTAGAATTGATTTTGTTCCTCATGTGCACAAATCGACATCACGAGCACATCTAGGTGGGCAATTTTATGCTAGGCATGCCCCTGTCATGCATCCCAAAGCACCATAACGTTGAGAGTCATACCCTATTGATGCAATGTAGAAGTTGCTTGACAACTTTTTTGATAATTTTTTTGACAACAATGACAATTTTTGCTCAAATTGTATCTAGTCTCAATCTATCACCCCTATGACCCAATAATGACTCAAATAATTATCCATGATTATACAAGAATCAAGAATGCTCATGATTGACCAGGGACACATCACATATACTCAAAACATAGTCCCAAAACATTGACACACAAAATAGTCACAAAACATTGTCACATATTATTCAAAAATTTGCCTCTAAATATGGTCAAATCAGCTCTTGGCTATTTGATTATACAAAAAATTCTTATTACAAATAATCTCATGGACTTTTATACAAAATTTGGCATTACAATATATGCGATTTAGCTCATCGCCATTTTAATATACAAATCATCCCATGGGCTTTTATACAAAATTTGGCATTACAATATGTGCGATTCAGCTCATCGCCATTTTAATATACAAAATTTGGCATGTACATATGCACAAATCAACTCATTATCACTTAAATATACAAAATTATGCCCCTAAACATGTAAAAATCATCTCATGGGCATTTATATATACAAAAAATGAATATAGAACAATTCGTCGATGACTTATACAAATTTTTCAAAATCATTCTACTCTGAACCGTAGAATCAATCAAGTGAGCCTTCAGGATCGGCTCTAACCCATATTGTGTCAAGTATTGCCTAGTGGTTAGATTCACGAACTTTCCATTAAATCTTGTTATGAGGTCTACCACGATACTTCATCAAATGAATATTTGTTGCAACAACAAGGTTAGAGAAATGAAGAATATTTCTGTGTGTTTCAAAGTCCTCAAACAACCAAACATCAGAATTCTTGATAGGGTATCTCCGAAGCCATGTTCCTGTCACGACAACAGACCCTATGTGGTACTCAATACCCTCTCCATCAATGATTGTGGTTGTCAATTTTCTTTTAGGCTCAACACAATGACACAAATAGTAATATGTTCCTTCTTCATTGTTCTCTTCTGCAACAACTGCATACACATGACCTGCATTTTATAAAGTGTTAATTAATACCAAAAATAAAGTATGATGTACAACAAAATGAACCAAAAAGAATACTAGAAAAAAAATTAACTCCAAAAAATCACCTGAATCCACTAGGTCGGATACATGGTCAAAATCCACTGATGTCTCCATCTGGCTCAATTGTGGTGCTTTGGGAATTTGATATGAATCAATGGGAACCAATAGTCTACAAGACCATTTGTCAACCCACTCTTCTAATTCACATTCTTCCCACAAACAATACATGCATGAAGAGCAAAAACATACCATTTGTCATATAAATTACCAGTGAACTTGAATTTGAACTCATAAATGAGTGCATGTCACTCGATCCTGCAACTTTACAACAAACTAGATAGTTTTCAATGTTAGATTCCATAAGCAACCAAAAATATCTATGAACCAATGACGTACCTGGATTACCTGGACCCATCGTACACTTACACCATCGCACAATTGTTTCTGCATCTACCAACTTGGCACCACCTTCGTACTTCAATTCTTCCCTGGCTAGGGCTCTTTTCACACATGCTCCTACACCATCATGCTCTCCCTTACCATGTCCAGCCTCAGTGAAATTCCAAAAATGTTGTCCATCGCTTGTCACATGCATCCTTGTCAACCAATAAAACATCATTGCATTCTTGAATTGTGCGGTGCAATTATCTGACCATATTAAGTGTCAGTTGTATCGTATGTTCCTTTCCCTTAAACTATCATAGAAAACTTTAAAGCATCCTTGTACAAACTCTAATGAATGACTATGATCATCACTTATGTAGAAGTGATACTCTCTTACAACCTTCCTATCCTCCTCTATGCTATCATCTGCATGCATGAATGCTATGTGTACAAAAATAGAAACTTTTGTAGAGTGATAATACATGGATTGCACTTCATTTTGAGGTTGTAGTGTATAATTTTCAGCGAAATCAATGATAGAGACAATGGTACCAAGAGGAAATGTGTCCTTACACAACTTGAATTGCTCATCTAACCATCAAGCCCTATGTGTATCCATTATGTACTCATAAACTAGTTTCTCTTGAAACATTTTCATAAATTGAGCTACACATATATCATTTTTCACTAGCTCACATCTCTTCAAATCTTTTCCATCTTTAACTCCATATGTGACTGTCTTGTATTTTCCAAAGGAAACTAGTTTCGTACCAATTTCATGTGCGCTCTCCAAATGTATGCATCTTGGTAAACGTTGCAAACCACCACATATAGCACAAGAACCTTCCAAACAAGGTATCTTATAATAAATGCAACCATCATGTCTATTACATAACACACTTGAAATAAATTCTCTTGCCGACTTAGGAGGTGATTCTATATTACATTCCTACAAAACATCGTTAGTGTGCAAAGTAGAACAAATATGATGAAAAATATCATAATGCATGGAAAATTCAATATGCATCCTACAACAACACGTGGTGCATACATGATTAATCTTAATATAAAAAGGTTTTGCCATTTCAAAAAATCTTTGAGAAATTTTTATTTGAGGAAACTTTTGAATGAATCTTTCATAAAATTTAGTTTGAGTCATATCCAAATAGTGTTTTGCATGTGGCTCACAATGTTTAGACCCAATTCACCTTCTAACAACATCTCTTTTGTTGGGCGATACTCTTGTGTTGTCATAACAAAAATTTTCAATTAATGTTTTTAGTGCATCTACAACAACCTTGTCTTTGCATGGTAGTCTACCCGAGAATGCCCAAAGAGAATTATTGTTAGGTTCCTCTATTTTTTCTCGACTCTTTAATGCTTTACTTAATGTTGTTCTACTAATGTTCAATGACTTACTTGTTTTGCTTATCAAATGATCTTTTTTTATTTTCTTGCTCATTATGGTTGATGTAATAACACATTGAGTAGCATTAGAATCTTTACTACGTGATTTTGAACCAATAGATTTATATGCATCAAATAGATTTCTGACAATAGTTGTTTCACTATTACTTTCAGATGATCTTATGCCTAGAATTTTCATTGTCTCTCTAAAATTCAAATTTTTAATCATTTCAACAATTAATTGACATCTTGTGGCTTGATTTAAGTTTTTAATATAGTTTTGCCATATTATTTTAACCATTCTCCTACAAGTTCATTCATTCATTTTATTGGGCATTGACTTGAATATATTCTCATCAATGTCAATTAGATACTTTGGTTTCCTACGAATAATTCTAGGAGGTGTTAACATCGGTGCATTATGTACATTCAATTCATCAAGTAGAGAAGGTGTAATATGTTCATCATTTAATTGATTATTAAATGCAGTATCTTCTTCAATTGCATTAGGTTCAAACGGTAAATTATCAAATGTTTCTTCTTCAATTGCATTAGGTGCATTATATTCATTTGGTAAATCGAATTGAGATGTTGAGGTTGACATACCTTCTTCTCACATTGTTCTTATGTCACACAATTTCTTCATACACTGCCTTTGTCTTTCCGTTTGAGCCTCTCATTGTTCCATCATTCCTCGCTTGTTCTTTCCCATGGTTGAGATCGGTTGACCTAAATAGAATCATATTACATATATATGTAAAGAAAAGTTCAAAAATAAATAAATAGCCATAAGTATGCATCTTATCACTATTTTTTGGAATCAAACTATTAAACAATCACATTTTAATCATTCAAAACCATGAAAAAACAAAAAACTAATAAAAACAACAATTCAATCATTTGAAATCATGCAAAAAATATAAAAAATTCACTTACTTTTATGTATAGAATAGTGATAGAAGTGTAGACACAGTTCCAATGGGGCCTTCAACGACCTCAAAAACTTCTTTTGAGGTCGTTGAGGCTCTTGGGCAACTAAAACTATGACTATAAACCACGTACGTGCTACATTGATAACCGCATATGCACTGCTAGGCCATAAAATGTTGGCAAGCCCAACGGTATTCTCGGTTGATAAGCAGCACATACGCGCTACTAAGCCTAAAAATGTTATCCCAGTGTATCTAATAATGGGAATAGTACCACTTATGAGTAATAAGTACCGCATATGCGCTACTAAGCCTTAAAAAAGTTATGGAAGGGGTATGGACGAAGGGAGAGGGAGAGGGAGAGAGGGAGAGAAGAGGGGGGGAAGGGAGAGAAAGGGAGAGGAGAGGGGAGAGGAAGAGAGAGGAAGAGAGAGGGAGAGAGGGAGAGGAGAGGGGAGAGGGAGAGAGAGGGAGAGGAGAGGGGAGAGGGAGAGAGAGGGAGAGAGGGAGAGGAGAGGGAGAGGAGAAGGGAGAGGGAGAGAGGGAGAGGAGAGGGGAGAGGAGAGGGGAGAGGGAGAGAGAGGGAGAGAGGGAGAGAACATGGGGGAAAGGGAGAGGTAGAGGGAGGGAGAGAGGGAGAGAAGAGGGGGGAGGGAAGGGGGAGAGAGAGAGAGAGAGGGGGGGAGGGAGAGAGAGAGAGTGAGAGAAGAGGGGGGTGGGAGAGGGAGAGGAGAGGGGGAGAGGAGAGAGAGAGAGAGAGAGGAGGGGGGTGGGAGAGGGAGAGAGAGGGAGAGGAGAGGGGAGAGGGAGAGAGGGGAGGGGGTGGAAGAGGGAGAGGAGAGGGGGAGAGGAGAGAGAGAGAGAGAGGAGGGGGTGGGAGAGGGAGAGAGAGGGAGAGGAGAGGGGAGAGGGAGAGAGAGGGAGAGAGGCAGAGGAGGGGGAGAGGAGAGGGGAGAGGGAGAGAGGGAGAGAACATGGGGGTAAGGGAGAGGTAGAGGGAGGGAGAGAGGGAGAGAAGAGGGGGGAGGGAAGGTAGAGAGAGGGAAAGAGGGAAGGAGGGAGAGGGAGAGAGAGAGAGAGAGAGAGAGAGAGAGAGAGAGAGAGAGAGATGGATGCACTTAGATTATTGCTAAAGTATTCAATTTGAAAGAATTTTCATTTAGCTTATTTACCTATGTGATGGATGCACCAGAATCTTGTGTTTGCCCACTCAATTCTCATAGCCGTTTAACCACGACTGTATAGCCTTGCTGGTAGGCAATTCTCTTGTCATCTTCTATGGGCGCTCTATTGAATTCAAAGCCCTGCATTTTTACTTCGTATCATGAATTTTTCTTGCATTGCTTGATCAAAAAAAAATTGTTTGAAATTTATAAATATTTTGATGCAGTATTTCATTTACTAATACTTACAATTCATGTGGCAAATTTCATATAACCACTAGAGCCCAGTTTGTGTTACTCATTCTTTTCTTGTCTTGCCTTGGTTTCCTTTGACGTGTCACTCAGTCTATGAAAAGTTTGAAATATGTAAGATTATATAAATATAAAAAGTAATTAATTAGTACATAATTGCATTCCTAATAGTATCCCATACCTTCTTTTTGCATCTACTGGTGTATTTCCTTTTTTCCTTTCAATTATCTCCTTGGCATCCAAAATCAGGTCCTTCCACTCCCTCTCTGGAATCATGGGGGACGCTCGTACTTTATGTTCTTCTCTAAATGGGTCTTGTATTGATCCCTCACATACTTTAGATATGTGCTAAATTTTTCAAGGAGCTTCATTTTGTTGAATGTGTCATTTCAAAACAACTCAACCATATAGTTTGTCAATTCATCTTTTAACCTTTTTTCTTGGTCATTCCACCTTTCAAAGCAAAAACAAACCTGTTAGATTCAAAAATGAACTGAAGCTAAATTTATTATAGTTCAATAAATGGATCAAAACAAAACTATTCTAGCAATGATATGAAATCAAAATAGTGGATTAAGGTTAGTTCACATATGATGTTCCACCTTTTATGTATGGTGGGCCCAAATATCTGCAATGCAATATCATTCTAAGATTTTTATAAAAAATATCATTTCCTGCAAAAAATTCATGGGATCATTAGTCCAAAACGAGTGATGAGAAAGTAAATTACAATTAGACTATATATAATAATAATTTTAAAGTACCTGGAACCTTCTGTATCATTAAGGGAATCAATTCTTCATTGCTCACCACCAATGTGGCCTACAATGTTCTAATACTAGCGATACGAGAAGATCCAGGAAATGATGGTATGTTATCAGCAGTAGTCACCTCTAGCGCATCCTCATGTGCATCTCCTACTACAGAAAATGAATCCACTATGAAATGCCCCCAAGAAAGAACGCTTGAAGGGAAATAAACACATAGCAGAAGATAGAGAAAAAGAGGGATCTACCAATAGTGGGCGGGCCAATATGACATGCAGTCGATGATGTTTGCATGTTGCGTGTTATCAACATTGCAGTTGGCAATACAGGTGGGGATAACCTCCGATGAGGCGTGGGCGGCGTTTGCACAGGAACATTGACAACACTTGAAGAATGATACATTAAATATATGAAAATTGCAAGAATTGTAATCAAGGATGAACCTTTATTATGAACATTGACAGTATCAAGTATGATGTATTTTGGGTACTCAAAGTGATAAGCCAAGCAAGTGATAAGCCAAGAAAATCGTCATCACCTGAACTAATTGTAATACCCTAATCATGGCCACTAGGTTTATGAGGACGCATAAATTTATGTAAAAACAACATGTACATATTTTAGTTAATGACATAAAAGAGTATAAAATATAAACCATTATTGAACTTTTGTTATAATTAGAACTTTCATTACTACTTACTTGCAAGTTTTCTATTATCTACGTCAATTTTTGCACCCTCTATTGTATCTCATCAATCTGAAGCTCCACGGATGCCAAAGAAATAATCTCTCTACTAATTTTTCTAATAGACTTTTTTATCAATTCTATAGGGTTTGTGGAATTTGTGATACCATCATCACTTAATCCTGTTGAGTCCACATCCCTATAGAGGTGCTCTGGTACTGCAGCTCCCTTTCCCTTTCCCTAAACATCCGTCTGTGACAAGAATATCATTAACAATTACAAAATTACTCTAAAACACTCAAGAAAAGAACATAATAATGTAACAGTTTGCTTCTATTTAATTTGTACAATTACAATGAGGTTTACCTGCTCAGTAGAATTGTCATGAGCTACATCCCTATTTGTGTTATGTGATGGATCCATGTCACCATGTGACAAAGAAAAAATATAAAAACATTAGTGAAATGAAACCAATAGACTTAGCAAAAAAAATTCATAATAAAATGGTATATTGGAGTCATTAATTGGAGGTTGGTTAATTTAAATGGTATATAGTACGTACCACCCCCATGATAGTAACTGTGTTTGTATCTGTACGATTCAAATTGTACTTGATTAGTAGCTCTTCCCCTGCCCTTATTGATTTTATCGCACATACGAATACATGATTTGCCTTATGTGCCTCAAATATGCAATTGGGTTGTTTATTAGTTGACCCAGGTCGCGCACTATTTATAAAACCTACAATATTCCCTATTTCTTTTGGCCTTCCATCAACGTATACAGAAACTGATTTACTTTGATCATTATCTTTTTGTTGTATATAATTTTATGGTAGTGCATACTTACGCATACTTTTTTTATATTGAACAATCTGCATCCAATTATTGTAATTGTAACAAGGTCCGACAAACTCCATCAATTCAGCAATTTTATTGTAACTGACCTTTATGTCATCCATGGAAAATAGGCCCAAACCATGTAATGACGAAGGTGCTATGCGATATATCCTATCGTTAACACAAAAATCGATGTTTATTGGAGGAAGTTCCTTGTGTACCCATTTTTTCTATAGATGTTTGTACCTCAAGGGGACCTCAATGTCGCCTTTGGTCTCATCATCATAAGAACATGACCCCCTTGAGCAAGGAAAAATTCCATGCATTTATTGAATTTTGTTTTAATCTTTTGACCTCTAGTTGATCTCCCTATTGTAGACCTACTACATGTCTCACTTTCTTTTTCTATTCCTATATTTCCCTCACTCAAGGAAGACACATATGACAAATACCTATTTGGTGGTACCTGCACTATCAAATGAGAGAGTTAGTTGGTAATAAGAGATATTTTGCCTATGAGGATAATGTTGATGAAGAAGTCGGCCCTAAAGTTGATGTTGAGATTAAAATTTGAATATGTCCAACTGGGGCCTCAAGTCTTGATAACCGTATTAGATTTGCTGCTAATGTTGAGGTTTGAAAAGCTGAGGAAGTTTGTTTTCCAACTAATTTTTTAAAAATAAACTGTTTCTATAGAATGTATTGACTTATACCCATCGATCCATGAGACTGTGCAGGATCCTCATCAAAGGGGTTTAGGTTCCTACACATGTAATTCAATTATCTTATGTTTGCTCAAAATTACGTAGTACACAATATGAACAACATGAACTTTGTAGACAAAAAGAGTATTAAATAAAAGAATATGTTGTCATCATAATCATTATAAATTTTTTAATTCCTTGCCTTTACTTTATGTAGACTATGCAAGATCCTCAACTAAAGGATTGACGATGTCTGTAGTCAATGACCTGTTCCCACGAAGGGTGACAACATCACACAAAATATATACATGAAATCAACACCATCAATTAAGCATCATAAGCATTGCATCTATAAGTTGATAACCAATAAATACATATGTATCATAAGCATCATAAGCATCACATATGTATCATCATATATGTAATTGAGCATCATAAGAATCACATATGTGTCATCATAAATATGTAATACATTACATATGTATCATAAATCACCATCCATCACATAGGTAATAAACAATCCACATTCTATAAATAAACACAAAGTTCAAAAAATATCACATGTATCATCATAAACATGTAATCCATCACATATGTATTTTAAATTAACATCCATCAAATAGCTAATAAATAATCCAATTTCAATAAATAAACACAAAGTTTAAAAAATGTCACATAAATAGTCACTCTCCCTATCTCCATCTCCTCGGGGTGGCATAGTTCTACTATTAGGACCTGCTAGAGGTGGAACATGAATTAAAAACATTAAAATGTGCATCATGAATTAATTATGTAATGACATTAGAATTCAAAACATAATGAATTAATTATGTAACCATATAAGTCAAATAAGTTTTTATCAAGAAATCAATATTAAATAGATAATCTACTAATTGCATACCTAATACATTTCATTCATGTCATTGATCTTCTTCCTCCAACTCATCATCATGACCATCATGATAATCATTGTTGTCATCATCATCATCATCATCATCATCATCATCATCATCACCACCACCACCACCACCACCACCACCATCATCTTCATCATCGTCATCACCATCACCATCACCATCCCCATCACCATCACCATCACCATTGCCATCACCATTGCCTTCGCCATCACCATCACCATCATCATCATCATCATCATCATCATCATCATCATCATCATCATCATCATCATCACCTTTTTCTTCTTCATCATCATTGAGTAACTATTGATCATGATCAGCATCTACATCTTCTTCAATATCTTCTTCTTCCATCACATTATCAACCTTCCTCTTGGATCATGTCTAACAACAAATGACCAACCCAGTTTATGTGGAACCTCTGAGTAAAATACTTGCTCACATTGGCTTGGAAGAACATAGGGCTCATCCCCAACTAGTTCAAACAACCTTGTATTAACCATTGTAAAACCATTATCATGTTCAATAATAGTTCTATCGGGATCATTTTTATTCAATCGTAGTCTATACCATTTGATGACAAACAAACCTAATTTGAAGGAATTAAAGTCACACTCAAATATATCATTCAAAATGCCATAGTAACAATTTTGAGACTCTTGAGGATGTATGTCTTTTCTCGATGAAATATTTGTCACCTCAAAGACTGCAGTTATCCCATAATCACAAGTTTTCTTCATGTCATCTAACTTTTTGATGCGAAATTTATGGTCATTGCAGCACATAGTGTTGTGGTGTTTGACCTGCAATATGTCAAACATGTAAAAATCATTGCATCGTGAGTTTATAAACATATGGGTGATTAATAAATTTATACGTACTTGTTTATCTCTTAAACCATATAAATTTATATGTACCTATTTATTATCCTTTTATTTCAAATTCTATTTCCCTGTGTTGAATACACATATTTCAAAAAATCTATGTAAAAATCATCAAGTGATATCAAATTTTAAAATATTTGAACATTCATCATTATGAATAAATCAATTTATAAACAAAACCTATGCAAGTAAATATTTGAAACATTCAAAAAATTCAATATAGATATGTTATTAGGGTTAGGGTTGAGGTTAGGATATATATATAGGGTTAGGGTTAGGGTTAGATTAGGATTAGGGTTAGGGATAGAGAAAAAGATAGAAATAGGGTTAACACTATGGTTATGGTTTGTTTTAGGGTTAAAGTTTGAGCTTAGTGATAGGTTAGGAGTAGGGTTGGAAATAGAATTAGGATTAGGGTTAAGATTAGGGATAGGATTAGGTTATGATTAGGGTTAGGGTTAGGTTTACAATTAGAGATAGAATTAGGGTTAACAATAAGATTATGATTTATAATTTAACTCTAACCCTATTTAGACCATTATATAGTTGAACGCTAACCATAATCTTAATTTAACACTTACACCAATATCAGCCCTATTTAAATAATAACCCTACTTAACCCTAACCCTAATTAAACCTTATTGATAAGTGAACTATAATTTATAATAAAATTCTATCATTAAGATAAACTATAATTAAACCTTAACAATAAGATTATGATTAATAATTTAACTATAACAATTACAACCCTATTTTAAAGCATAAATCTCACCTTAAGATTAACCCTAATAATCTCTAGTTAAAATCTATCCCTAACCCTAATTTCACTCTAATCGCATTTTAAACTAACACTTACCCTAACCTTCACTCATCTATAACCTTAAATATAATTAAAACCTATTATTAAAACCCAAATTAAACCCTAACACTAACTTAATAATTTCCCCTAGTTGATCCCTAGTCTAACCATAACCATAACCCTAATTAAACTTAAACCCTAATCCTAATTGAAATCTAACTCAAATATTTCTCTTATAACTCTAATAGGACCCTAACCCAAATTATTCTATAACCTTAAATTTAAGCTTAATTAAACCTTAACCTAAAAATTAACCATAATTCAATACTAATTTTAACCATATCTCTAATTCTAATTCTAATCCTAGCTCTAATTATGATTTTAACTTTTTAAAACCATAATTATAAGCAGATTCATAATGCTACTTTTTGCACCAACCCTAACCTTGATTGAATTTTAACCTTAAGGATAACCCTAATTAAAACCCTAATCATAATTATAATTAAGTGTTAACCCTACTTTACCCCCAACTCTAACCATAACTTTAACCCTAATTTAACCCTAACCGTAACCAAATCATAAATGTATCCTTATTTGAATTCTAAGCATAATTTAACCCTAACCAAGTGAATTGGATATTTATTTTATAACACTAATGTAACACTAATCTTAATTTTAAACCTCGTGATTTAAACCTTTACTAAAACCTAACCCAATTTGCAAACCAACATTAAAGTCAACTCTAACCCTAGTGCAATAATTTCCCCAAATTGAACCATAACTTAACTTTAACCATCACCCTAATTGAACCTGAAATCTAATCCCAATTGAACCCTAACCTTAACCGTAACCATATGTGAAGTATAATCATAATATGACCCTAACTCACAAATTTCTCTTATAACTCTACTTGAGCCCTAACCATAATTACACCCTAAACTAATTCTAATCAAATTGAACAGTAATCTTAACTTTAACACTAATTGAACTATAAACCTAACCTTGACCATAATTTAACTCTAAACCCTATCTCTAATTCTAATTCTAACTTTAAAATTTAACTCTATGGACAATTATAAGCATATTCATAATTTTGTTTCTTACACTAACAGTGACCCTAATTAAATTTGAACTTTAAGTATTACCCTAATTAAACCCTAATCCTAATCCTAATTGAATATTGTTCATTTATCTTTCTTCTATGGTTTGAGGTTCATCCATATTAATCTCAGAATGTATTAATTTCTTCACATTTTACATTTTGTTCAATTAGAAAGTTTATTGTGAATAAGAATTTTATATAGGTTTATTAGAAACATTAAAATAATTAAAATGAGGATTAATTTTGGAATGTACTAATTTCTTCACCTTTTCAATTTATTTATTTTAGTAGTTTTGTTGTCTATAAGGTTGGGTCCCATGGGAGGGCCTTGGGCTCTATTTATGTGGAAGAGGCAGTCCCATGAAGAAGAAAAAAATTGTGCTAGGGGATTATTTGGAATCTTTTCCAAAAAAAAATAACAACCCCTACTTTGTAGGCATGCGAATTTGAGCGGGTGCAATTACCCATCATTTGCATGTCAAATTATTTCAGAATTGAATTAAACTAGGATACTTATATTTAAAAAAAATATACGTAAAATAATTCTGAGAAATATCACATAATTGTCTTGCATGTTTATTAGTTGTCAAGAAGGACATGAAGCTGAATAATGTTGCATTCTTTCACTCTCATTAAAGATGTAATAGTTTCATATACTTAGAGACAAATGGCAATGAAAATGTAAATGCATGAAATATGTCATGTTTCATCTTTTGTGGAGGTGTTATTTCAGTACTCCAAATAAAATAGAACTCTCGCCACTTGTCTCCAACTAGATTCACAACTTTTTGCATGTGGGACTTTGGTGGACTTATTTTTAGTGTTTAGTATTGAACATTTATTTTACAAATGATTCTTTTCTATTATAAGATATCTTTCAGCATATTTTACATATATTTTAAATATAGGTATACTAGTTAAATAATACTTATAGAGAAACTGAAACATTCATGCATTTACTTGTCATCTACACGTCAAATTTATTCAAAATCATTTTTTTGTTTACAGATATTTGTATGTCATTGTAGATGCCTCTTGGCATAAATATTTAAGATATTTATATTCATGTATATATTTTAGTGTCTCATTAATATAGCTGCAATTTCATCTAAATTCGCCTCACAAACTATTAATAATCTCACATGACAAAATTTGTTTTAACAATCCATAATTGATCAAGTGTATCTCTAATGCTATTATTTGAAAGAGTTCAAAAGGTTTTGAGAAAAAAATATGATTGATATGATAGTCAATTAATAAATATATAGCAACAACCTCACAAATCTATATAATATTGCCCCTTAAAATTTCTTGCCAAATATAGAGAAATTCAAATCAAGGATGGGATTGTTTTATATGCAAGCACCTTGTCCAAATGTCGCAAACAACAATAACACAAGAAACTAGACTTAACCTTAAAAAATGGCATGTTAAAGCATATAAGATGAGAAGACACAATTTTCTAGCAAGAAAAGATCAAACATTGATTTCATTAAGAGAATTCATATTTATAATCCATGATTGATTAGTTTCTAACTTCATTGCAGACTTGCCAAAATTCTCAAATTTTCTAAATAAGGTAAGCACATTCTTCTTTAGGTACTTCACTTTTTATTAAATTTATTGTAGCAACCATTTTTTTTTTTTTATTTCTACATTTTTTATAACTTAGCATGGGCCAAATAATACAAATAATTCAGATGTAAGAAACAAAATTAATAGCTAGCCCGGCCAATTTCTTAAATACCCATACCTCTATTTATAAAATGAGAATCTATTAGATTAGATTACTACAAAATATGGTAGAAAATTCCCTCTCGGTGTGTATGTATTGTTCCAACAAAGAACTTAATGTTATACTAGTTTTTGGTTCCAAATAAAAGTGTAATGTTATCTTAATGGGAAAATATTCCTTCACATCTATAAGTCTAATATGTGTTGATAGGATTTTTTGTATGTTTACTATCATAGATGGAATGCTAGGAAATATCACATATCTTGAAAGGAAATCAAGTTCTAGAATGGAAAATGACTACCTCAAGCTCTCTAATGATAAGGCCTTTCTCTATGAGACAACTCAGTTCCAAGCACTGTATTTTTTTTTGTAACTGTTATCTGTCAGAAATCCACCGTATGCAAAGTTCAAAACTAAGCTTTTTGGAGAAATATGGGGTCAATCCAAGGCTATGGGTCACCTATAACTAGAATGAATCTTCGGATAAGGCCAACTCCTAGAGCTAGTTTTATTTGGTTGTCACCTATACTAATAACTTGTAGAGGTAAAGGATAAGGAAGGACGTGAACTTTAAAAGGATTAAAAACAAGAAATAAAAGGTGATGCACCTAAATATCAAGACCTGCAGAACAACTTGTAAACACAAGGCAATCAACAACTAGTTAATATACACAACTCAATAAATATATGTATTTGCATCAATATTTTGCAAGAAGGCTACTATGCATGTGAATTTTGAAGGAAATAAACTTTTACAAATCAAAACACCTACAACTTAACTCAACTTACAACCTGCAACTGCATATATGTTTATGTCTAAAGATGCTAGAAATGAGACACAATAACTAGTCTTTTTACATCTTTAGCAACAGCAATTCTATCTTTTCAAGGAACCCTACAAATATTGACCCAATTCTTTTCAATATTCTCATCCAACCTATTTCTTTTCCTAATATATCTCAGCATAGTTCTTCTAGAGACATCCAATAACTGGGCAATTGTTTGTGTTTGTCTTCTCTGTGATAATTTCTTACTAGAAATCATAGTCATTAATGTTCTCTGTGTAGCATTTAAATCAACAGTTCGACTTGTGCTCTCAATACATTTCAGAGCTTCTTGCAAATTTTCAACCACTATCTGATTTACTGATCCCTCTAATGATTTCTTCTTGTTATCAACATCCAGCAACTCCAAAACAGGGGTCATTTATTTTCTCCTAAATAACTTTGCAAATAATTGTGCTCTTCCAATTAAAGATTTATCTTGAAAATATTCATCCCATTTTTTTTTGTTGGGTAGCTTTATTGTGCTTTCTGGTACCATATCCTCAACTGAAATCTCATTGAAAAGAGAATCTTCATCCATCTCCATCAAAATGGACATACCAAAGAAAAAAAAATTGGATTGACTAGAACCAATTTCTTCTCTTTCCTGAATCGGGACCACTTCATCGTCAATGGAAACTTGTTCTTAAGCAAGTGTTGTATCCCTTTTTTTGTCTCTTTTATTCGATCATACTTCTGTAATCTAGTCCTCTTATTGCCCATTAGACAAATCGCTATTGAGAAGCAATCCAAATTTGCAGACCCCTAAATACACATGCCCACATGCACATATATGTCAAGTCAATTGGACACGTCTTTAAATATAAATATACACATATACATAGTATATACACACATACATGCAGACACACGCATACATGCAGACATAGAAACATACATGCAGATACATACATGCAAACACACACACACACATACATACACATATACACAGTTTATACAAAAACATACACATACACATACACATATACACAGTTTATACAAAAACATACACATACACATACACATATACACATACATACACATACAAATACATACACAGTATATACACATACATATGTATATACACATACACACATACATACACACATAGACATACACACACATGCATACACACACATACACATGCATACATACATACCCATACCTCTGCACATTCACACATACATACACACACACATACACTCATACACACATACACACACACACATACATACATAGATACACATGCACACACACATACATACACACATACACACATACACACATACACACATACACAAATACACACATACATACATACATACACACATTCACACACACATACATACACACACACATACATACATACACACACATACATACACGCAGGATACATGCACATGCACACACACACGCGCGCGTGCACACACACACACACACATGTATATACACACACATACACACATACATGCACACATTCACACATACATACACACGCATACAGTCATACACACATACTCATACATACACCTACACTCACATACACATACATACACACACTCATATACACATACACATACACACATACACATACATACTCACACATACACATACATACACATACACATGTACTCACACACATAGACACGCATGCATACATACACGCATACATACACACACATACTCACATGCATACACATACATGTACATACATACACACATACACATTCACACACACACACACACACACACACACACACACACACATCTACGTGCACATACACATACATGTACATACACACATACACATATATACTCATGCACATCTATAATCACACATGCACACATACATACATACACACATACATACACACATGCACACACACATGCACACACACATACATACACACACACATATACACCCATACATGCACACCTTCACACATACATACACACACGCATACACTCATACACACATGCTCATACATACACATACACTCACATACACATACACATACACTCATACAACTCACATACACATACACTCATACACTCACATACACACACATACACTCATACACACATACACATGTACACATGTACACATACATACTCACACATACACATACATATACATACACACATGCTCACAGACATACACATACATACATACATACACACATACATACACACACATAAACACATAAATACACACATACTCACACATGTAGACATACATACACATACTCACACACATACATATACATACATACATACACACATACTCACACATTCACACATACATGTACGTGCACATATATACTCACACATGCACACATACATATATACACACATGTACACATACATACATACACACATACACACATACATGCACATACATACACACACATACATACACACATATACATACACATACACACACACACACACGTACATACACACATACACACCCATACATGCACACATACACACCCATACATGCACACATTCACACATACATACACACACTCATACATACACATACACTCATACACTCACGTACATACACACATACACACATACACATATACACATGTACACATACATACTCACACATACACATACATATAGATACACACATACTCACACACATACACATACATACACACACTCACGCATGTAGACATACATACACATACACACATACATATACACATACACACATACTCAAACATTCACACACACATATACATACACATTGACATACACATACACACACATACACATATACTCATGCACATTGTAGCATCCTAAAATTGTGACACTTGCAATTTCGACTGCATTTCGGTCTTCACGATGGCGACGCAACACGCAACCTGAATGGAGACCCCAAAACTTGCTCACGACACTGAAAACTGCATTTTTCAAGCACCGTTGGCCTGAACCTCCTTGCACCCCGCTGTCCCGGAGGTGGGACCAGAGCGCCCAGCGCCCTGGTCCCTCAGGACCAGAGCGCCCAGCGCCCTGGTCCCTCAGGACCAAGGCGCCCAGCGCCCTGGTCCTCCAGGACCATGGCGCCCAGTGCCCTGGTCCCTGGGTCCTATTTTGGGCCCGGTTTCCTAAGTGATATCGGGTCTTTTTTATTGCAATTTGGAAATATACTTCCCTGGTCGGCCTAAGGTCGGGAAAATCAGTCTATCAGCCCTAATTGACAAGTATATAAACTACATTTTCTCTCTCATTGAGGGGAGGAAGAGAATATGTGTAAAAAGCGTGGAAACTATATTCAAGCATTCAAGCATTCAAGCAATTGATCATTCCAAGTCTCCATTCAAGGCTAAGTGTTGCATTCAAGACAAGGATTCAACCATTGAAGAGGAGATCACATATAACATATTACTACAACATACAACATACAACATCTAAACCTTCGCACATAAGGATACCAACATCCTTAGAACAAGGTATTAGTACTTGTTTTACAGTCATTTACATTTGCAGCTCTTGCTCATTTCTTGGTTAATTCCAAAACCGGGGTTTGACCTAAAGGCAAACCCCTAATCCCTAACCCCCCAATCGTCTTTGCTTTTCTGTGTGTAGGTTGCAGGTACGCAGCTGAGATTGAAGATCTGGAATCCTTGTGCAGAGACGAACAGATCCCCCTTCGTTTCGCGGATTTTTCAGAGGACCGTGGCGCCGGGCGCCATCGTCCCGACAACTTTTTCTCAAATTTGCAGGACAGCGCCGTATCGACATTCTACTGCTAATTCCAGGTCCGCAGCTTCATCCTATAACCTAAACTCAGTTTATAAGCAAATCTTTATGACTTTCTATACATGCTTAGCTTAATTTCCTTAATCAACATTCTTTACAAAAGAGGGTAGCCTTGCTTTCCTAACCCTTGAAATTCATTTAGCATCCAATCTTGCATTGCGTGGGATTGGATCTTATGAGTTTCAACCCCTCTTTTGAATGTAAAGTCTTCCCCCTAAGTGAAAACCCATCGAATCCTAGCAAACCTCCCTTCTCTCTCCTTGGAGTTAGAAGAGGGGAGACCAACTAGGGTTCGACCGCGATTTTTCGCTTTACATTTTGGTGAACCCGACGTGAACATCCTTTCTGATTTTTCATGCTTAGATCTAAAAAAAAAAATTGATTACATTTCCATGTTTGATCTTTTGCAAAATTTTAGAGGTGATTGCATAAAAACCCTAAAATTTCTTTTTAGTAATTGAACTTGTGAAATGTTTAATTGTTAATGCTTAATTCAGATCTGCTTTTCTATTACAAATTATCAATTCATATCATTGCTTTAATTTTGAAAATTAAGTGGTTAAAAGTCAAAACCCTAATTTTTGAAACCCTCTTGATTCAACCTTTGTCCGACAATTTGACCGATCAAAACATCTCCAAATCAGTTGTAACTTTGGATTCTGTAATAAAATCACAATATCTTTCATCCCTGAAAATTTGGAAAAAAGTTGCGAGGACCATGTTGCACTCTGAGCGCCATCGTCCCCGACATTTTTTCCAAAATTTCGGGAGCGAGATCTTGCTGTATTTTCCTGCTAAAATCCAGAATTTTGGCTGATTTTATCAATTTTAACACCTTCAAAATTACAGTCAAAGTTTGTCTTGTGATTGCTTGGTTTAAGGCTCCTAATCATTCAAAAATTATCGAAACTGAAATTTTGTGTCAAAATTGCTTTCTTACTGTCCTAAATCTGAAAATTGTGTTTGCATTCATTCAAAATTTCAGTGCTTTATTCAAATATTTGCATTTTGTGACTTTTGAAATTAAGTGCCTAATTACAACAACTTTGATTTCCGCTTTCAAAATTGAATTTAGCGTGAAATTGAGTCAATTTTTGAATTTCAAAACTTGCATTGCTTTTGACATTTCCCCTAAAATCATAAAATTCAAAATTTCAGTTTCCCTCTCTTTTTCAAAATTCAAAAATTTGCATTTTTCGACAATCTTGGTAGGGTTCAATTTTGAGATTGCAACTTTAATTTGGCCTATCTACAGATCGTAAAATCACTCAATTTTTTCAGATTAGCTCTAAAATCATCATACCTTCCATCCCTGCAAATTTCGGAAAAAGTTGCAAGGACCGTGTTGCACTCCGAGCGCCACGGTCCCGAACATTTTTTCTGAAATTTCGGGAGACTGTTGTGATTGCATTTAACAGCTTAAATCTGGAAGATTGGCTGGTTTTATTGAAAATTGCTACCTCTAAATTCAAAATCTTCTCTCTCTCTCTAGTGCATGAGTTTTACAACAATAAGCCCTACTTACACTATTCCCGTTAGATGAAGCCGTAGAATTAAGTCTTTCCGAAGTTTAATTACCGAGGAGATGGAACCTAATTTGAATAGCCTTTTTAACGAGGACATGGGTAATTCCTATAATCCTCCTAATGATGAAGAAGCTCCCCATGAAGTTTCTGTTGAACAACTTTCCAAATTGGATAACCAATTTGACGATTTTCACCAATGGATGTCTCATGAGTATCCCGATAGTCAAGCTCTTCCTTTAATTGAGGGTCTAAAACGTATGCTTCAAAGTGATAAGAATGGAATTGATGTTTTGCGCGGTATTTCACAT
This sequence comes from Cryptomeria japonica, assembly GCF_030272615.1. Lineage (NCBI taxonomy): Eukaryota > Viridiplantae > Streptophyta > Pinopsida > Cupressales > Cupressaceae > Cryptomeria > Cryptomeria japonica. The sequence goes on along the minus strand of NC_081415.1, from coordinate 21,285,441 downwards.
ATTGTGAATTCGAATGTGATGCCTATGAAGAGTTGTGCCGAATCCTTAGGTTATACACAACCTCCTACACAAGTCAATCATTCTATTCCTTTGACGACTTCTATTGCTAGTTTACCTACCTTTACATCAAACATCATGGCTACCTCTATACAAGACATTCCTCCTGTGATCACTAGTCATGGGGGCAATCCTCTTTCTTCAATTAACCCTATTCCTTCATTTAATCTGACTTCTTCATACATTCCTCCAATGAGTGTGCCTATTACATCTTCACAAATGAACATGACGCAAGGGGGCAGTTCATTTAACCATTCCATTCCTCCTTGTAGTGTTCCTCCTGTCCAATCATCCCCTATGGTTGACTATCATAGGGTCCCACCACCTTACTCTTTACCTTCTTTCAATAACATAACACCCCCATCTCAATCTAACACACCTAATATGAACTCTTCGACTGAAGCTACCATTAATAATCTTGCACAAACTGTCTCTTCTTTACAGCAACAAATTGCCTCTATGAATCAATCTAAGTTTAGTGTGCCTACATTTGATGTTGCGAGCCCACTTTCTCTTGACATTGTCCGAGCTATCCCTCCTAAACATGTTGAAATCCCGCATTTGGAACTTTATACTGGTAAAGGAGATCCTCTAACACATGTTAAGACTTTTCAAACAATATGTACTGATTTTGCTTATGACCAAAGGTTGCTTGCAAAACTATTCACCAGAACATTAAGAGACAAAGCCCTACAATGGTATTGCTCGTTGCCCTCCTATTCTATTTCTTCTTTCGAACAACTGGCAAATGCTTTCATTCAACAATTTCAAAACAATATAAGTCCTAAAGTTACTTTGATTGATTTAATGCATTGTAGACAAGGTGTTAAAGAAAAAGTGACTGATTTCATTGGTAGATATAAGCATTTGTATGCTCAAATTTCTTTTCCAGTGCCTGATAATGATATTCAAAGAATCTTTATTTCTAATTTGCAAAAAGATATTCGAGACAAACTTCTATTTTCTGAGTTTACTTCTTTCCAACAGTTGTGTGCCACTCTTCACAATTATCAACTGACTGTGAGTCAAATGGAACAATCACATCCTATGGCTCCGAGTGATAAGGGTGATAGCAGTCAACAACCATTTGGGAAGTTTAAACCGAACAGAGATTCCATCAAATTCAATGAAAACATCATCAACAACAATGTGAATGCAGCATCAGGTGTGCCTCCTATTTCTAAATTTTTCAGGAAAGAAAGAAAGTATACTCCTTTGAATGAATCATTGCATGATATTATGAATAAGTTATTGGGACAAAATGTGCTTACTCTTCCTCCTATACGACAAATTGATCCTGCAAAGATTACTTCACCTTATTTTGATCACAAAGCTTTTTGTCATTTTCATCGTCAGCCTGGTCATGATACTGAAAAATGTTTTTCTTTAAAGGGTAAAATTCAAGATTTGATTGATAATAATACTATTTCTGTTTCTGGAGTGAATGATAAAGGCAACACATCTGTAGCTCCTCCTAACCAAAATCTTCAGATTTTTACTGATCCATTACCTTCTCATACCTCTCATACCTCTAATGTGATTGAGGCTAATGATTCCTCTTTCTCATCTGATGGTCTTGTGTCTATGGCTCCGAATGTGATTAACTTTGTAGAGCAGCAAGAAATCCCTAAAAAACCTTCCATCACATTTGATTCTAGTGAAACCATTAGAGCACCTAATGGTCCTTTATACATAGTTGCAAAAGTCAAGAATACACCTTGCCGTGGAGTGCTTATTGATCCTTCGTGCATGGTTAATGTTATTACTGAAGAATTTCTTTTTACTTTGCAATTGAATCAAGTGATCTATGACAAAACAGATGTGGTTGTGAAGTTATTTGATGCATTTTCTTCTCCTGCAATTGGTTCTATTACATTGCCTATTGAGGTCCATAATAAATCTCTTGATGTGAACTTTGCTATTATTCCATCTTCCGAACAATTTCGTGTGAAGCTTGGCTATCCTTGGCTATCTTCCATGAAAGCTATTGCTTCTCCTATTCATAAGTGTTTAAAATTTCCCCATAATGGTGAAGTTGTTACTGTCAATCATAGTCTCTTTAAACCAGCTGAAAGAACCTCTAGTGTTCCTATTGATTACTTTTGGCCTAAACAATTCCAATCTCTTCCTCCGCGAAGTGATCATCTTTTCAAATCTTATCAAAAGTGGAAAACAGATATGATCCTATCTCTAAGTGAACCTAGAGCACCTAAACTTGACATTCCTATCATTCTTGAGAAGGAAATTCTTCCTTTGAAAGATAAAACTAATGTCTTTCCTCAAGAAGATTCCCAACCCATCCCTATGGATGCGACTATGTCTATACCTAATAAACTTCCTAAGAGTAGACCTATACCTCCTCGTCATGATGGACTTGGTCTTCTCCCTAAACCAAAAATTCCTCCTTTATATGGAGTAGTTCCTCCTCCTGCCTTTTATAGAGAGAAGAGACCTTCTTCTTCTCCTATTATCCAGCCTAAGAAGCCACAACCTAAACACCCAAGTGATAAGGATGAGAACATTCCTCCTCCTCTATCTTCTACACTTCCTACTAAGACTAGACGTAATCGTTCTACACGGGAACGCCGACGAAAGCATCATCTTAGGGCTCAAGCAGCTGCTTCTCAAACTTTACAATCTCCAAAAACACCTTCAACAAGCATTATTCCATTTTCTCCTCAGCCGGATGTTGAGCCTAAATCTCCTAAACATAAGATGCATGATGATCTTGATCCTGTGCGAGTTAAAGATCCTATTTTTATAAATCTTGATGATGATATAGATGAAAATGTTATGCATGATGAAAATGTTACTCCTCTTGCTTCTGATAGCGAATATGAACTTGTTGATGTTGATAACCATTTATCTAATGAATTTTCTAAAGCACTTATCCTAGCTCCTAGACAAGAACAATGTGGCTTGGAACATGAACATAGCCCTTGTTTGGATCTTGTGATAGCTCCATCTGCTGTGTTGGATGTTCCTCCTCTAGCGTGTTCCCTACCTTCCCGAAACATTGATCAGCAAGATCGGGGGGTAGATGACGTGCTAGACTAGTTACATTAGCATAGCAGATTCTCTCCTCCTCTCTTTTGTTACTTCTTCTATATGTTATTCTCATTCTTCTATTTGTCATCCTTAGTGTTGTCTACTTGAGGACGATGCAAAGCATTGAGATCTCTTTGGTCTCTCTCATGTTGACTCAAAAGACACATGTGTTCCCTTCTTCTAGGTGACCTTCCTTGATTGGGGAATGAAGAACAATTATGCATACATACATATGATATATATACATGAATTATCATACAGCATACTGACCCCGAGGAAAGCAAAGTCACCTCGTGCTTTGTGTTTTGTGTCTATTATCCTTGGGTTTATCTCACACTTGGGGGCTAAATCTTTGCGATAACGTGCTCCTTTCCTTGCTTATTTCTTAAGTGTATCACTACGTTAAAACAATCACCCCCGGTGAGGCGTGTGCGATCGCTTTAACGTAGGGGGGCATACATCCCGTTCATATCTTTTCAAGATACTTGAAAATTTCTTGGTAAATTTAACCTTGCCTTGAAAATTTTTGATATCTTTCTTGCATGACTCATAGTGAGGGAACCTTACTACCGATAGTCATGGTTCTTCCTCATGATCTTCCCTTTTACTTTGTCAATCGAAGTCGTAAGATCCTTAGTCCACTGGGGGCTTGGTGTATCTTGCCTCCTTGACGTGGTGAAAGTCTTTCAACGTTGTTTCCTTGTACTTTACCGGAAGTATGAGCATACATACTCCCGCTAAAGTGGGGGCTAAATGTAGCGTCCTAAAATTGTGACACGTGCAATTTTGACTGCATTTCGGTCTTCACGATGGCGACGCAACACGCAACCTGAATGGAGACCCCAAAACTTGCTCACGACACTGAAAACTGCATTTTTCAAGCACCGTTGGCCTGAACCTCCTTGCACCCCGCTGTCCCGGAGGTGGGACCAGGGCGCCCAGCGCCCTGGACCCTGGGTCCTATTTTGGGCCCGGTTTCCTAAGTGATATCGGGTCTTTTTGATTGCAATTTGGAAATATACTTCCCTGGTCGGCCTAAGGTCGGGAAAATCAGTCTATCAGCCCTAATTGACAAGTATATAAACTACATTTTCTCTCTCATTGAGGGGAGGAAGAGAATATGTGTAAAAAGAGTGGAAACTATATTCAAGCATTCAAGCATTCAAGCATTCAAGCATTCAAGCATTCAAGCATTCAAGCATTCAAGCATTCAAGCATTCAAGCAATTGATCATTCCAAGTCTCCATTCAAGGCTAAGTGTTGCATTCAAGACAAGGATTCAACCATTGAAGAGGAGATCACATACAACATATTACTACAACATACAACATACAACATCTAAACCTTCGCACATAAGGATACCAACATCCTTAGAACAAGGTATTAGTACTTGTTTTACAGTCATTTACATTTGCAGCTCTTGCTCATTTCTTGGTTAATTCCAAAACCGGGGTTTGACCTAAAGGCAAACCCCTAATCCCTAACCCCCCAATCATCTTCGCTTTTCTGTGTGTAGGTTGCAGGTACGCAGCTGAGATTGAAGATCTGGAATCCTTGTGCAGAGACGAACAGATCCCCCTTCGTTTCGCGGATTTTTCGGAGGACCGTGGCGCCGGGCGCCATCGTCCCGACAACTTTTTCTCAAATTTGCAGGACAGCGTCGTATCGACATTCTACTGCTAATTCCAGGTCCGCAGCTTCATCCTATAACCTAAACTCAGTTTATAAGAAAATCTTTATGACTTTCTATACATGCTTAGCTTAATTTCCTTAATCAACATTCTTTACAAAAGAGGGTAGCCTTGCTTTCCTAACCCTTGAAATTCATTTAGCATCCAATCTTGCATTGCGTGGGATTGGATCTTATGAGTTTCAACCCCTCTTTTGAATGTAAAGTCTTCCCCCTAAGTGAAAACCCATCGAATCCTAGCAAACCTCCCTTCTCTCTCCTCGGAGTTAGAAGAGGGGAGACCAACTAGGGTTCGACCACGATTTTCCGCTTTACACACATATATGCTCACACATACACACACGTACATATATCTACACATACTCATACATACACACATACGTATACACACATACACTCATATATACACACACACATATACACACACATGCAGGAACATACATATGTACAAACATACATGTATACACATACATACACATACACATATGTACTCATACACACATGCATGCATACACACACATAAACATATACATATACATATATATAAATATATAGAAACACATATACATAAATTTTGTGTAGCCATTTAGATCAAACATCACAAACAAGAAGACACGATGTTCGTTACAACTAGTGATACTATAAAATTAACGTGACCAATGTGTATGTTCATAGGCCAAATTCAGCCCATTTTCCATAGGTCTAAACATAATCGAAAATACATCAAACACTTTCTTATCCTAAGGTCAATGTTCTCATGGTGGTAACTTCAGCCCACGACCTAGAATCTCCGTCAGCTCAAGTGTAGGGACACCTTGAGGGGTGTATTCACTAATTTTGCCTTTTTCATGAGCGAACAGCTAGGGGCCTCAAGGAATGGAAGGATGACCCTATCACCCTCTCCTCGGAAAGCTACAAGTAGCTTATGTTAAGTTGATGATTTATGTCTCATCCCACGAGAACCTTATGGTGAGTGTCTTGGGGAGAAAACCATTTATCCCCTTACACTGAAGCTATCGTGATGTTCGGACAAAAAAAGGGTGGGCCACTACTCTAAGGTGTTTAGTGGGGGAACTTCTGCAAAACTTGGTGTCTACCCATGTGGCGGAAACTCATTCAAGAACCCACTCCTCATTCTCCACACAAGTGCATACACATAGTGCAGATACTAGGGAGTATCATCGGTGTAGATACATGTCACCTTTTTCCTAACGTATTAATTTATATAGCGAGTATAAAAAAGTACCTCTTGGGTCGTTTCCCTCTCACTGGCCTTATGGGCTTCTCGGGAGGGCAAACCCTTCTACCTAAAAAGAAGATGATAACAATTTCTGTTACACCCAACACCCAATGGAAGACAAGGGGAGTTCAAATCTTTTTGTTATCATCTTTAGGGTTCTATCTAAACACAAAGCATGCCAAAGGCATAAAACACCTCAAACAAGTTAATTAACCCCAAAATGGAATAAAGATGTGAGCCTAATTAAACTAGAAAGGAAAAACAAACAAACATGTAGACAAAATTTATAATAGTATTTAAATGAAAAATGGGTAAAAACTCAAATTATACACGTAATTTAAATATTAAAATATTAATAAATTAAAATTAACATCAAAAATATTAAATTGAATAAAAAGTACCTTGTAAAAGTCATCAACAATACATAAAATGGTCGTCAAATTGACCCTGATAATCCAACTAGTTGACTTCGCAAATAAACAACAACAACAAAAAAAACTATTTTTGTCCCTTGGTCGGATGGGGGACCAAGTTTGGTGGGCAGGAGTCCAATCGAACAAGCCGATGTGACCTACCATGTAGCGCCAAAATGGCCATTTGCTCTTCATTTTCACCAAATTGAACTTATGGCCAATTTTTCGTCACACAAAAGTTTTTTTTACAAAAAATGAAAAAAATACCCTTTTGCAAAGTTCGAAGTCACGAATCTAGTCATATAATTTTTTTTACTATTTTAATCATTTTAAATATTTTTTATTAATTAAACATTGTGAGTATCTTTTTAATGTTAAAAAAAAGGCTAATTAGAAATTAAAAAATAAATATTAAATTAAATTAAAAAAATAAAAATAAAAAATATTTTTCACTAGATGAGAGAATCTTCTTGAAAAGGGTTTTTTTTTTAGTTAATGATAAATTTAGTAGTCAAAAAGTGACGTTGAACAAAAACTTTCAAATTTAGCTATGTTGGACTTCAAAATATTATAACAAGAAAAATATACATCAAAAAAATTTTAAAAAATTAACACTGCATATATATGTTCTCTATTTGGGAAAAAAATCTGAAAAAATAAGTCAATTTTCATTTTTTTTTGGTTGACATCGACTAGAATCCCCTACCTAGAATTGATGACTTGTTTGATCAAATAAAGGGAGTTGCTATCTTTTCCAAAATAGATCTAAGGTCAAGTTATCGCTAGTTAAGGATCAAGGAGGAGGATATTTCCAAAAGATATTTTTAACTAGGTATAGCCACTATGAGTTCCTAGTGGTACCTTTTGGCCAAAAAAATTCCCCCTCTGCTTTCATGAGTCTCATAAACCATGTATTCCATGAATAGTTGGACAAATTTGTGTTAGTATTTCTAGATGACATCCTAATCTACTCGAAAAATATGAAGGAGCACGATGAGCATTTGAGAATTATTTTGCAAAGATTCGGAGTCCATAAATTATATGGTAAATTATCTGAGTGTTCTTTTTTCCAACCCAAGGTACATTATCTTAGGCATATTATATCAACCCAAGGAATTGTAGCAGAATCATGGATTGGCATGATCTTAAGAATGTGGCTGAAGTAAGAAGCTTTATAGGATTGCCTGGGTATTATTGAAGATTTGAAGAGAACTTCTCCAAGGTAGTCAACCCATAACCTCTCTTCAACAAAAAGGGGAAAAGCTTGAATGGATGGATAAATGCAACATTGTCTTCCAATAGTTGAAGGAAGCTTTTACCTCAGCACCCATCTTGCAAATTCTTGACCGAAAAAAAGAATTTTTAGTTTGGATGGATCAGGAGGAAAATTGATGCAAAATGGGTGTATTATTGCCTTTGAGTCTATGAAATTGAAGGATCACAAACTTAACAACTCTACCCATGACTTAGAGATACCTGCAATTGTGCATGCCTTGAAGCTATGGAAACACTATTTAGTAGGCATACCCTTTAAGTTAAACACTGACCATAAAGGACTCCAAATCTATTCATACAACCTGATCTAAATGCATGACAAAGAAGGTGGTTGGAATTCTTAGGCAACTATGAAATAGATATTTCTTATGTTAAGGAAGAATAAAATTAATTTGCTAATGCCTTAAGTCGAAGGGCTAAATTATTTGTAATCATGCAATTAAAGATTGAATTGACAGAAAAGATTAAGAAAATACAAGCTCAGGATCCCTTTTGTCAACAAATAATATTGGAAATGAAATAAGGAATTAATCCTTATCAAGTACCATGAAGGGAATGATGATGTCCTTTATTATCTACACTGAATTTACGCACTTGATGAAGGAGTTTTAATACTAAATATTATCACAGGTGATAATGTGCCCTATCAAGCACATCTTGTGGTGACTAAAATGTATGCAAAATTGAAAAAACATTATTTTTTGCCAAAAATGAAGAAGGAAATAGCTAGTTATGTTTCCAAATGTCATGAATGTTGGTGACTTAAAGTAGAACATTATCATCCTACAAGGACTCTCTATTCTCATAATTTTCCTTGGTACAAATGGTTAGTAATTTCCATGGATTTTGTTATAAGTTTTCCCAAAATTTTGAATTGACATGATAGTATATTGGTAGTGGTTGATAAACTAACCAATGTAACACACTTTATACTAGGTAATGCGAAGGATGATGCCCCATGCTTTGCTAAAAGATTCATAAAGCCATTTTATTACATGATGGAATGCCTGAGGTGATTATTTTTGATATAGATAAGTTATTTACCTTAAGGTTTTGGACCTCTCTTATTACCACCTTGGGTACCAAACTTAATTTTAGCGTGACTTACCATTCTAAAATGGATGTTCAAATAGAAAGAGAATCAAATCATGGAAGATATGCTATGGATGTATGCAATGGATTAGCCCACTAATTGGGAGGAGTATTTTCCTTTGGTTGAGTTTCCTTATAACAACTCATTCCATTCTTCCATTTAGATAACACCATTTAGAGCATTGTATGGTAGGAAGTGCAAAACTCCTAGAGGATGGGATGGTTTGGAAATTGTGTAACCATTGGGCTAAAGCTACTCCAAGAATATGACAATCAAGTGAAAATCATAAGGGAAAGACTAAAGGAAGATTAACATCATCAAAAGAGTTATATGCAGATGATAAACAGACTGAGGGAATTATTAGTAGGTGGTTATTCATGTCAAGCCTTATAAAAAAACAAAAAAAAATTTGGCAAGGCTGCCAAAATAGCTCTACGTTTCATAGGTCCTTTTGAGATACTTGAGAAGATTAATCATATGACTTGTCGATTGGCTCTTCCAACATCTCTCTCTCGCATTCATAATATATTTTATGTATCATTACTTAATAAATATATTGTTGACCCCACACATGTGATTGATTGGCAGGAATTAAAGGTAGAAGAGGTCAGAGATATCCACCTCAAACCACTTGCAAACATAGAAAGGTGTAACCTACAGTTGCACAATCAAACCTCTAGCAAGTTAAGGTCTTATGGGACCAATATGGGGAACATGGAGCCACTTGAGATTATGAATATGTAATTAAATTATAATATTCTTACTTATTTAATTAAGTGGAGTTGAATTAACCCTAATGGGGGAGTATGTCATAGGCCCTAGAAACCATGTTAATACTTTTACATGACCCTAGCTCCAATGTAATTTGGAATAGGGGTGGAGTCCTAGATTTTTTTTTATGGACAATATATGTGTGTGTGTGCTAGTTGTGAACCTTGATGCTAATATTATTGAATATAATTATTGTCTTTATCATGTTATCTATAATTTAGTGTATTTTTTTTGTTTATACTAACTTAGACTATTTTAATGTGTAGGTGGACTTGTGTGAAGTTTTTCGTTGGTTGCAGGTACAAGGACACAAATTGAAATGGATTTTGTGGCTTTGTTGGTGAGAGACAGATAGTCTAGTGTCATCCTTGTGTCAAGGTCTTTGTTTAACCCTTGCAATAATTTATATTTTTTCAATCTAAGTTAAATTGAAAATATGTGATATTTAATAATCTCTTTAGAACGATAAGCAAGTCTAGTGAGAATTGTTTGAGCTATTGTTTAATACTAAGACCATAGACATTTAATCAATCATTGTGCTTTAGTTATTATTGATTATGTCTATAAGTGTTGATAATATCCTAACTAGGACTTTGTTAAATAAAGGTGTTAAATGATAATAAATTTACCAAAGAATAATTAAAGTAATCTAATCTATAATAAATATGTTTTATGATAAATAACAACTAAATTTAAACATAAACATAAATTTACAAAAAGCATAAATAAATAAATAAATAGAAACATATATATAAATAAGTAAATCTATAATGTATGGGGAAGGAGTGAAAAATATAAATAATATTTAAGTTAATAAATGTTTGAACTATTTAATGCATAAGGGGAGGAAAGAAATAAAACAAGAAAAAGTATTGAAGGAAATAAACGCACAGGTAGGAAGGGCACAACAACAAAATAATTTATTGGAGAAGCTATCCAATGCAAAAATGTAGGACAAGAAAGTAAAAGAGCATGACCAAAGGCATGGGAGAGATGAATATAGGACAAAGAGGAGAGATCTTCTATTAAAATGGTATGGCATTCATTCCTATAAAGGCTTGTATTGTCAAAAAAGGAAGAAACTATGATGCTAGGCATGCTTAAAAACCCTACAACCCCTCATAATTCAAATTATCACTTATTTATTTTGTGTTGGGAAGGAGAAGAAAATATGAGTGAATGTAGCCAAGATGGATAGCAAGGAAGAAAGTTCTAGGTTTAGGCATTGGAATAAAACCCTAGCACTTCATTAATCCAAGTTCATTTCTTTTAATTGAAAATTTTCTAGTTTCTATTATGGTCCAATGAATAAATTTTAAAAATCAGTAATTAAATATATTGTTGTGAATGTTGTTTGTGTATTTAGCTTAGAAAATATCATAACTTCCCTTCCCTACACCCTAGTTATAATATTAGTATTTCCATATGCAAGTTAGTATGAAACCCTTCATTAGCACTACTAATTCTCTCTATTTATCATGTATTTAAGTTTTCCATCAACGATGGTCTGGATTGGGTTACATATTTTCCATAATGAATGATAGATATCAAGAAATCCCTTATATATTCTAACACTTCATAGCTTTCTCTGTAGTCATGAATTTAGGTAGGTACATTAAACAAACTAGCTAATAGATAGATATATTAACATACTAGTTGTGAGGGAGTTTAGAGGTCCTAATTTTGGAGTTGGATCATGTTAAAATTCCAGCATATAATTATTTTTGTAGAGCGGTAGAATATCTCCATAGACGTTAATATCAAACCTTTCTTATAAGATAGCCAAAATAAAAATAGTTCAAACAACTCAATCCTTTCAAACTCATTTTTGTGATGTACCACTTTCTAAATATCATCATGTGTTGGAGTATTTTATATTTAGTTCAATAGATTTAAATCTACTTATTTGAATGCTTGAAATTAAGTAATGAAGTGGAGTGAAGAAATTAAATATGTTAACTGTTAACTCAAAAGTAAAATCAAGACTGCCTTGTATAAGTTACCACTAAACATATATATATATATATATATATATATATATAGATATATATATATATATATATATATATATATATCTATATATATAGATATATATATATATACATATATATCTATACATATATATGTATATGTATATACATATATATGTATATGTATATACATATATGTATATATGTATATACATATATATGTATAGATATATATGTATATACATATATATGTATAGATATATATGTATATATATATATATATGTATATACATATATCTATACATATATATATATGTATATACATATATATGTATACACATATATGTATATACATATATATGTATACACATATATGTATACACATATATGTATACACATATATGTGTACACATATATGTATACACATATATGTGTACACATATATGTATACACATATAAGTAATCAATGTAGTTGTGTACTTAGATTCTTCACTAAGGGTCTCACAATATTGGTAGGACAAGACCATTGACCATATACATATACTTAGTTTCTATTAAAGTAATAAATTCATGGTAACAAAAAAATTCTACGTCAATGGTCTTGTCCTACCAATATTGTGAGACCCTTAGTGAAGAATCTAAGTACACAACTACATTGATTACTTTAATAGAAACTACATTTGATTATGGTGTGCACAAAGGGCTGCTAAATTAATGTTGGCTAGATAAAATGATATATTCAATCATGAAATAGTTAATCCAATGCACATATATGAAATTACTAAGGGATTACAACCTTATAAGGTTGTAAGTGTGATGGGTGATCTTAAAAAAATAGAGGATTAAGTTAATATTATTTTTAACTAAGAGTCATTGAAAAAATATGGCCTTTCTTAAAACACATTTTGGAGCCCATTCATAGCTTAAATATAAACATAGAACAACTGCAATTTCATTTTAGGCCAAAAATGTTAGTAGCAACTAGCATTATTGTGTTGCAAGTTGAACACCTAATTGGCTTTGTTAGAAGCATAGGTTCCTCCTAGTTTAATAACAACCTAGTAATTAGTGATTGAACATATAATAAAACCCTCATGTCAAACAACACCAAAATGGGTAGTTTAACCTTAGAGTTGATTGAGTTGGAACCTACTTATTCTAATTTAGTAACCTCTCTTTTAGTTAGTGCTAAGCATGGTACAGGTGCTAGCTTTTATGACTACGAACATAGTAAGGACCCTATGAGGGCATAGGTATAGGTTGTATACCTCAATGCATAGGCTACCCTTTTCCATCTAAGGTGATCATCGATGGAAGTTCTATAACCCGTAAAGAGATAAGCTTATCCATGCTCAATATTGACAGTAGTCAAGGAGAATATGGTGTTGAAAGACTATTAGTTGTACCACATATTTATTAGGATGGATTCCACTAGGAGCATGTCAAATTTGGTGATCATAAAGAAGTTGATGGGTGAACTCACAATAATGGTTCCCACTTTTTTGCCACTTTTGACACTGAGATGAACATTTTTAAAATAATCTTCAACTTCTAACAACTATAACTTTTAAACTATTAAGAATTTGAAGATGATGTAAATTTTTTAAATTTTCCATCTCCCTCGAAAAGTAGTTTTTTACAGCAAACTATTTTTTTTAGAGTGTTGTGCCTCCCGAAACGCATAACTTTATTTTTATAAATGATAAAAACTCAGTTATTTCAAATTTTGGTTTAGAACATCAATATACAGGGCTTGTTGTTGGTTTGATCGTGATATGTTGAATATTTTTCATTTTATTAAGTTTTGAAGTCTGACTAGTTATAATTCAGACATAGGTTTAAGTTTGAACACATAACTTGTTCTATATATATCAAAATTCAATTTATTTATTTTTGTTAGAAAGAAGACATCAATACTTGGGGAATATATATTTTTCAGAATTTTTTTGAATTAGTTTCCTATTTTTCCCAATGCGTTCAACAGAGAAGTTCATGTTCGGTGAAAAACCAATATTCCATAAAATTAAAAAAACAAGAACATAATAAATTCACAATGTAATAAAATTATACTCGTTGGAAAGCTTGCTCTGAGCACTACCATCTTATATTTTTGGGTTATCAAGATTCTTTCATTTGTGCCTTGAACCAGAGGTCCGAAGGCAAAAATTTCTCAGAACTGAAAAATTTTGAGGAGAGATCTCTAAAAGGGGTGTTCGAATGAACAGTGGTTTGAGTGAAGGGGGTCCGATAAGGGGTTCGATCAGACCACTCTTTGCTTGAACCCCCTGGGAAAAATAATGATGTGTACTTTCATGTAACAAAACCTAACCTTTTTTAACTGTTGGCATTCGTTCAAACCCTGGCCAACCAAAAAAAAAAATTTACATTTTTGTACTGTCATATAAATATACATTTTTTTTTTTCATTTTTTTACACACAAGTGATTAAAACAATTCTCATTTTTGGACGAAAGAAGACATTTGAAATTTATTTTGAGGGCAATAATTTGAAGATATTGAAGGTTATTTTAAAAGCATGGGGAACAAGAAGAGAAGGCAAAATAAGACATCAAGGAATTAATCTCCCGAAATGGAACAAAGATATCGAGAACAAAGAAGGCAAAGATATCATGATGCAAGTATGTATTTTTATTTTTATTTGTATTTAATTTTATATGTATTGCATACCAAAAACTGTGTTTATTTTTTAGTATTAGTTAAATATTTTTTATCTAATTTTTTATGAAAAATAGTTTAAATAATATTAATTTAATTAAATTTATATAATAATTCTATCTTAATTAATTCTAAATGATGTTATTTTTATTAAATCAATTGGAAATAGTAGGATTAAAAATAATCACTTTTTAATTAAAAATAATTATGTTTTAATTTGAAATAATATGTGTATTTGCATTTCAAATTCCATTAACTTGCTTGTTGTGTAATTGACATTTTCTCTCCCCCCTTAAGTCCATTTATAATAGATCATGGTTTTAATTTAAAATTTAGATCTTTAGGACCCCTCTCTTCCCCATTTATAATTTATAATTTATAATTTATAATTTATAATTTATAATTTAATTTATATAGTCCATAAATATATAATTTAATATAGATTTTGAAACCATGTGTCTTTATAGTTTAGCAAACACTTCAATTAGTGCTCTAAATTTAACAAACTTGTCTTTTATGTCTTGAGCAATAGGCTCTTTTTGTTTTATCCTTAGAAATGGGTCTGCCTCCCGAGTAGCCCTTAAGGCTCGGTGTGAGGGAACGATCCAAAGTGGTAACAAGCTAAAGCCAAGCTCTTCCAAGCCACTATAAATAAATGTGTTTGAAATGTGTTTGTGACGAAAGTTGCAAGCAACAGGTGTTACATGCTACTATAATAAGGTTATGACTCCCCATAAACCCTATAGAGCACAACCTCTATAGGTTGGGAGGTCTTCCATTTAATGGAGCGTAACGCATTGTTGATTATAGCCACCCGAGCGGATGCCCTTACTAGACACCTTTTGTGTTAGAAGCCAAAAACCTTCTAGTTGTTGGCGCAAGAGGTCGGACCTCTCAAGCGGCTCACATTATTACGATTCTTAATAGAGATACAAAGTTCACCACGGGGAGTTTTCATGGGGACTAGTGCTTGGCTGCCCCAGAGAAGGGAGTATCATGGAGGAGAGCTAGTGGGGTCAAGCACCTAAGTATCCGCTCTGAATTGCATAGCTCAGGGTAACCCCCCAAGTGAGATTCAACAATTATTGTTTCGTCTAGCCCTAAGATTTGTGCTTGCATGATCAAAACAATCAAACACTTTCAAACAAACAAACATTGTGTCTTCTTTGTTTTCAAGTGTATGCAAAAATATTTCACATTATACTTGAGTCCCCTTAAAACCTATATTATGTGATACGAGGACCTATTATGTGATATTAAGACCTATTATATGGGATAATACCTATCTTAAATATGACATAATAGAACCTATTATAACATAATAGGTCTTATTGTAACTTAATAACATGACCACATATGCAAAAACATTTCACATTATATACTTGAGTCTAGGCCTTAAGACCTATATTTATGAGATATTAGGGTCTATTATGTACATGTGATAAATTAATGACCTATTATCGCATAATTTAGGTCCTAATATCACATACATAATAGGTCCTAATATTTGCATAATATAGGTCTTAAGGGGAGTCAAGTATAATGTGAATTTTTTTTGCATACGTGGTCATGTATTAAGTCATAAATAATAAGACCTATTATGTCATAATAGGTTCTAACTTATATCATATTTAATACCTACTCAATTGCATGTGATAGGTTCTTTAATATCACATAATATATTTGTCTTGAGGGGAGTCAAGTATATTAATGTGAAATGTGTTTGCATACGTGGTCATATTAAGTAATAATAAGGCCTATTATGTGATATTAGGACTTATTATGTGATTATAGGTCTTAAATATGACATAAATTTAGAACCTATTATTTCATAATAGGTTCTATTTATATGACTAGACGTATGCAAAAACATTTCACATTATACTCAAGAGTCCCCTTAAGACCTATATTATGCATATATTAGGACCTATTACATGTGATATTAGGAGGTCTATTATGCAATAATAGGTATTAAATATGACATAATAGTCCACCTATTATGACATAATATTTAGGTATTACTAAATGACTTGAAAATTTGGTTTCAAATTAAACATGGAATTTCATTGCATTAAAAATATTCTTTGTCATCTTAAATTATGTGCAAGACGGGCTCGAGAAGAAGGGAGTTCTCAAGCAAGAGTTGAGGAAAATGAACCTGTTGAAGAACACAATATAGTTGATGAACATAGGGAGGAGCTTGCCCAAGTTGAACCAATGGAGGTTGAAGGAGAGGGGTTAGGCTCTTTACCTTCTACCACCGGTATGGATGAGCATATTATGGATCTAGCTAAACAGGTGAAGAGAAATATTTCTTATAAAAATTTAGATCATTTACTTGAAATGGATGTGGTTGAGTTGAAACGTCTTAGTGAAGAACCTAGACATACTAAAAGGAGGTCAATGAAGAAAAGTGCAAAAGAAATAATGTCTCATTTCAACAATCTTGATACTATACTAGAGAAAGCTCAATTGTTATCAATTGTACTTACTCGTAAAGACTTAATAGATCCACTAAAATTTTTGGGTATAGATACAAGAAGTAAAAAGAGGAAAACTTCTCAGCTACAAAAAATTTATTGTTGATAATGTTAAGAAAGGTTTGGTGAAAATTGGTAAAAAATCTCGAACAATAGATAAGACCATTTCAAGAAGAGTGATGTTGACATCTTTAGTAAATGAAAGATTGTCTCAAAAAAGACAAATCTCTTCACTGTCATCTAAGTTTGGTTTTATTAGAAGTGCAATATCAAAATATGTGAAAAGGAGAAAGAGTTTGGATTATACTACCTCAGAAGGGAATTGGGAAATTATGTGTAGAGATCCTCGTTCTGATAGAATTGAAGATGTTGTTAGGAACTTTGTGACAAGTTTTTGGAATGATAATACTTGTCCTTCGTCAAATAGTAGAGATGTTATCAAGCAAAGGATTGGCCCTTATCATTATGATCTTCATGTAAAGCATTGGTTAGACACAACAAAACATGAATTATATGTGTTGTTTACTAAAACAAACCCTCATATAAAGATTGGACAAACCATGTTTGAACGGTTAAGGCCATATTATGTGAAGGCAAACAAAGTCTTCAAAACTTGTTGTTGTCGTTATCACATTGAATTTGATTTGTACTATTAGGTTTTTTGAAAGATTAGTGAAGATAGTGATGGTTATGAAAAAGCTCCTCCTAAATGAACAAGTCAATTCATAGCATCCATCTTATGTGATAAATCAGATGATAATGCAACCAGTCAAATAAATTGCATAAAAGTAATTTGTGGAACATGTGAGGAGTTGGCTAAATTGCCTTTGAGAGATGAAGATACTGACATAAGGAAGATGGTAAATTTCAAGAGTTACAAGTACAAAAAATTTGAAACAAAATTTGGAAAGGAATCTACAAGGTTAAATTATGTAGAAGAGGAAATACCTATTGGAACATTTATGAAAAATTTTCATAAGTTGATAAAACCATACATATGCCATGGTTTTTTTGCCAAGTGGCAAGCAGAACAATTTAAAACATTAAGAGACACTTTCCCACTTGGAACTATTCTATCCATAGTGGACTTCACATAAAATTACTCTTTTGCACATCAAAAAGAGATTCAATCAGAGTATTACTTTTCAAAGCAAATCACTATTATGGTGCATATGTGTTATCGACATGCACAAATGGATTTGGATGGTGTTGATAGTACATTTGAAAATCATGTCATTAAGAAAGAGTATCACTTCTATATCAATGATGATAAGGAGCATGACACACTTTTTGTACAACATTGCTTTAAGAAGTTTTTTGAATATTTGAAAGAGAGAGGCATAACAATAGTTAAACATTTTGTTTGGTCTAATGGATGTGCGGCACAATTCAAATCTTCAAGGCCATTTTATGCACTATGTAGATATCATCGAAATGACAAAATACCACATGTTTAGAGTTTTTTATAGAGTGGTCATGGAAAGGGTGAACATGATGGTGCATGAGCTTGTATCAAACGTGCTCTAAGAAAGCATCAAATAAATTATTCAAGAGATCATATAGATGATGCAAATGATGTTGTTGAATGGTGTAAGAAACAATTGTGCAACCTAATTATCCTGGTGAATCACCATCGAGAACATACAGGCCCATTTCATATAGAGTGTTTTGGGAGATAACTGGTACGTGTTCTCTTTTAGTGTTTTATTTAAATGTTTTTTTTAATTTTTTGAAATGTTCCTAGTTCAAATGTTTTAATTTAACAACGTGATCTACATGTATGTTTGTGTACACATGTACATTTTGCAAATGTGGATAGAAGATCAATGCATGGATGCAAGAGCGTGGAGAGGACAAGATCTTTGCATTGTGTCATAAGTACAGATAATCGCCCATGTACATTGTACATTAGGGATTATTCATGTTTTTGTTCTGGTTGCATTTTGGAAAAATATGTTGATTGCAAGAACCAAGAGCTTGGATATGTTAGTGAATGGAAATTGGTGCCACTAGATGTTTCTGACACATACGAGGATTCAAATGAGGATGAAATAGTGGAAGACATTCCTTTGATTTATGTTGATTATGACCATATTTTGGGATTGATTAAAAAAGGTATATGACGTACACATATATTTAAATTATATATATTTATTTATTTCCTTTAAAAAATGTTGCGTATGTAAATAAATTATATAATTTTTTAATTGAGTACATACATTTTAAATTTATTTAACTTGTTTCAAATTGCTGGAGATATTTTTGCAGTCATAATAGAAGATGGAAATATAGAAGGTGTTAGTTATTATTTATTGTGTTGCACAGAAGAGAGAAAGAAGTTAACAAAATCTAAAATGAGCAATGGAATGTCCTTTCCCACAGGTTTGAACTGATTTGAACGTTTAAATTATTTTAAACAAATTTATTTTAAACATGCACATCTGCACATGTTTTAATTTTTATATGTACACAGCTTGCTTACGTGCAAATTTTTAATTTCTCATTTTTTATATACATGTACATGTAGGCTCAATTGTAGTGCAAGGGACATATTTCAAACAAGTTAAAATTGTTCAACATGGGACTCAGTTCACTGAATACCAAATTGACAACAAGGTATATCAGTATAGCCACTTGGTCATTGTTGTTGGCCTAATTCTTCATACAGTTCCACATCGCGGGTGGTCTCAAAAGTGAAGACTAGATAGTGAAGATCGTGAGAAAATATTAAGTGTTATTGAAGAGCGGTATGAACCACTTCATGTGGTATGAACTATTTAGTAAACCAAAGTACATGTGTTTGAACCCATGAATTGAATTAATACTTGATAAATTAGAACTTAACTTGTTTTCAAACTTGGATAAATTATTAAATACATTAAAGTGTTTGAATTTAATATTATATAGATAGATAGATAGATAGATAGATAGATAGATAGATATATGGCTTGTGTGGACCATATATTGTTTAGTTAAATATGAAATTTTCAATTATATTAAATTAGGATGTATGACTAATGTACATGTTAAATAATACTTACGTGCACGTATGTAAAGTAAATTGGGACATGTGGATGAGTTGAAAATGTGTTGAGGCCTGATGTATGCACTTGATTAGGATGTATATATCTAATTCTAAATGCACATGCATAATTTGTGAGTTGTTAAAATATTTTATCATGTATGTATGTTTTAAGTAAATTAGGATGTACATGTATTCATTTAATTTTAAAAATGCATTTGTACGAAATTTGATATTAAATTAGGATACATATGTGTGTAAATTTGAATAGGTCTTAAGGGGGTCACATGTACAATTAGGATGTATAGAATCTAATTCTAAATGCATGTATGCATAATTTGTAAGTTGTTAAAATAATTTAGCATGTATGTAAAGTAAATTAGGACATGTATTTATTTAATTAAAAATGCATGTATAAATTTAATTAAAAATGCATATTAAATTAGGATGTATGTGTAAATTTGATATTAAATTAGGACATGTGTGTAATAATTGAAGAGCTGTCTAAACCACTTGATGTGGTGTGAACTATTTAGTACACCTAGAAGTACATGTGTTTGAACCTACATGTAAGAATTTTTAATTTTTAATACTTTAGAATGTTCACTTCCACTTAACTTGTTCCAGATGAAACTTCTAGAATTTAAATTATTGAATATGTTCATTAACTTAAGTTTGTTCATTTGATATGAACAAGTGTGATTTTTATATTGGTCACGGCTTGCACAGTGGACTGGATATATTGTTCACAAATTCATTTAAATTCAGTGCATATCTACATATACATGTTACATGTAGTAAAATTTAAAATTTAAATAAACAAATCAATCTTTTTTCAATCTATCTACATGTGCACAAATTCAATCATAGATATATAAATTTGAAAGTTTCAGAGTTCTTAAAAACATTTTTTAAATTGAACATTTACACCAATTCAATCTAGATGATCTTATATAATATAATTTAAAAGAATAATCAAACTTGCACATACATATACACATGTGATATAATAGGTTACATATAATCAAACACATCATTTAACTTAAATAGATATTTAAAGTATATATCGAATGTGCAAATATGATTAAACACAAATTGTACACACACACACACACACACACACATATATATAGTGTGTGTGTAAGTAATCTAACATGTGCATGATCATATATAATCTAAATACAAATGATGTGATATATAATCCAAGATCAAATGTACAAACTGTACATATATAGTATAATCTAACCATACATGCACATGATATATATAATCCAGGATCAAACACAAACTATATAAAGTATAATCTAACATACATGCATGAAATATATAATCTGATCAAACACAAACTGTATAAAGTATAATCTAGAAACTTCATACATGCTTGAATATATAATATGAAAGTCTAAAATGTACATATACAAAAAGATAAATAAATGAGCTATAAAGTCCAGCAAATCAACATGTATTATGTCGGCCACAAATAGAGCAACCATCTGAGGGAGAGTCCTGGTGAGAGTCTGGATATCCAATAAACCCCTGCAAAAGTAGAATTTATTTAAATATTAAATATAGAACTCTACACATATACATATGTGCATATTTTTAAATATAATCAAATCCGACTAGTTAAATTTAAATTTAAATATAAATTGTAACACACATGTACATGTACATATATACAAAAAACCATAACTAACCTATCCACTAACAACCTATGTAGCATCGAAAGAATCTCTCCTACGCACACACTCAGAGCTCAAGCTAGGAGTGACATGAGCTAACTGTTATACATATGTATACATGTATTTTAGGAATAGTCCATGATCAATTTAAATGATACAAGTTAACTTCTATTATTTATTAAATGATATATAGATTTATCGTACATTACAAGATGTATAAATGATACAAGTTAACGTCTATTATTTATTAACTGATATATAGATTTATCGTACATTACAACATATACATCTTTTAAAAAATTAAACGCACATGTACATACCTATGTATCAGGAGTAGGTTGTATAGTCTGATCATGTCATGTGATCATATCAGCCACATCACTCATGTCTGCATATCTCTCTCTAGCTGTACGTATGACTGAGGAGTGTAAGGGGATAACTAGATGACTAGGCATCATGGATGAAGTGTTTGACTGTAGTAGCATATCCATAAACCCAGTATGGCTCAAACCTCCCAGTTGCTCCTCAAATGAATCCAAGTCCTCATCTGTGATATGGACTTGATCAGCTCTTATCTCCTCCTCTGCAGCAATAGAGTGATCTGTAGGTGGGTCAGTGCCTGGAGCATGCGTAGAGTGATGAGAATGTTGTGACTACCTCAGGGTATGTGTTGATGTAGTGTTAGCCTTCCCGTCTCTGAGAATCTCCTCTCTAACAACAGCCAATGGTATCCCAAGTCGAGATGAAATAAAACAGTAATAATGTAGCAAGTCCTCGGCTAAATATTGTGACATCTATACATTTCTACCACCTCCTACTATAGCTGCTACCTCATCTAGGGAGGGGATGCCAACAATAATATACTGATCATCTGATTTTGAAGCCACCCCATTACTAGAAGATGCATGATATGTGGATGATATCTAACATGATCGGCTCATCATATATCTACCCACCCTAGCAGATGATATGGTGGCTACTGCCGATGCCATTGGTCAAATCCTATCAATTGCTTCTCCCTAAGAAGCAATCACAATGTGATCCGCTATGGGGGCAAGGGCTAAGACTAGGCAGAGCTCTATCATGCCTACAATATGCATCTCTGTCAGCAATCTTGCCCCTCCCCTGTCCATAATATGTTGAAATATCGAGGTAGTTTGGTTTCATCTGACAATGAACCTCAGCAAATACCTGTTGTGCAAAGTATAATGGTATTTGGTCATTATTAGGATAACGACCATGGGCAGCTAAGAAGCATGGGTAAATCAATGATGCAACCTGTGGACCAATACATCTCATGACCTAATATCATCTCACCTTACTCTTCTCCTGATACTATGGAAAAAATCTCTCCTTGATGGTCTCCTTTGAGACCACCCTCACCACATCAACAAAAGAATCATGACCTCTCACCTCACTCCTCAACTGACTATAAATATGAGATATAACCTCTGGTGAAAATGAGGTGTGACTAACTAGGCGGTCCCTCAATGTCCATAAACTATAAAAAATGGATTTGCATGTACTCTTGTACACACCATTAGTCTGTGGGTCATCTAGTATGACCCTCAACCTCTGTAACTCACGATCACTATAGTGAAAAATGGTAGAAATATCAGGCAACAGGGGATCCTGGTGTGGAGGATCTATATCATCATGTGGATCCTGATCAGGAGCCTGTGCAGGTGGATCCTCATCAAGTACATGATCATGGTCTGAATCCTGGGACGCCGTATATCTAGGTAGGTCATAAAGTTACAATAAATACGTAAGCACACACACATGAAGTGCATTCAATTTAAAACATTAAAAATTAAAATCAATTAAATTTTAGAGAGAGAGAGAGAGAGATCGTTAATCTTGAGCTCATTAAAAATTAAAATGTACACATGTGAAGTTCTCACATAATTCATAGATATATCTGTACATGAAGTTCTCGCATAATTCAAATTTTTAAATAAATAATTTTAAAGATCGATCGAGAGGAAGATCATTAAAAATATATAAATTTATCTATATAGAGATCACATACAAACATTTTAAATTATTAAAACATTAATGAGAGAGAGAGAGAGATGGAAATTATTTTCATGATAGAGAGAGAGAGAGATAACATTAATTTTAGAGAGAGAGAGGGAGTGAGAGATCATTAAAGATATATACATCATGTACTAAATCAAAACATATATAAATTTATCTATGTAGATCGCATACATACATTTTAAATTATTAAAACATTAATGAGAGAGATAGAGAGGGAGATCATTTAAATCATGACATCTAGAGAGAGATAACATTAATTTTAGAGAGAGAGAGAGAGAGATCATTAAAGATATATACATACAGTTACTAAATTAAAATATATAAATTTATCTATATAGATCGCATACATATATTTTAAATTATTAAAACATTAATGAGAGAGAGAGGGAGATCATTTTTATGACAAAGAGAGAGAGATCATTAAAGATATATACATCATGTACTAAATTAAAACATATATAAATTTATATATATAGATCGCATACGTACATTTTAAATTATTAAAACATTAATGAGAGAGAGAGGGAGATCATTAAAATCATGACATCTAGAGAGAGAACATTAATTTTAGAGAGAGAGAGAGAGATCATTAAAGATATATACATACAGTTACTAAATTAATATATATATAAATTTATCTATATAGATTGCATACATACATTTTAAATTATTAAAACATTAATGAGAGAGAGAGAGAGGGAGATCATTTTCATGATAGAGAGAGAGATAACATTAATTTTAGAGAGAGAGAGAGAGATCATTAAAGATATATACATCATGTACTAAATTAAAACATAATTTTTAAAAATTAAAACACATGCTAGCTGAGCAAATTAAGGGAAGAGAAATTTTATAAGGGGTCATATGCGGTTCTAAGGGATCACACATGAGTTAGAACACATGCGTGACCCCTTAGGACCACATATTCTTGACCCCTTAGGACACTAATGTATGTGATCTTAAGGGACCAATATGTCGTACACACTCAGATTTTATAAGGGGTCATATGCGGTCGCATATGACCCCTTAGGACACTATGTGATCCTAAGGGGAATGTTGTATGTACACTAGGATGTTATAAGGGGTCATATGTGGTCCTAAGGGGTCATGCATGTGTTAGAGAACATGTGTGACCCCTTAGGACCACATATTCTTGACCCCTTAGGACACTTTAATTTATATGATCTTAAGGGACCGTATGTTGTACACACTATGATGTTATAAGGGGTCATATGTGGTCCTAAGGGGTCACACATGTGTGACCCCTTAGGACCGCATATTCAACCCCTTAGGACACTATACATGTGATCTTAAGGGACCGTATGTCATAGACACTAGGATGTTATAAGGGGTCATATGTGGTCCTAAGGGGTCATGCATGTACAGTGTTAAAACACACATGCATGACCCCTTATGACCACATATGACCCCTTCTAGTGTTGGCAAATGCACACTCCAATGAGACATTATAGGTGATTGAAGGTTTTGTCATTGATGGCAACCTTACAACCCTATGACACCGGCAAGGCAATCCACCGGCACCAGCAAAGTCAAATTCTACACCGGCACACAGACCACCGGCACCAGTAGTAAAAGGAAGCATACCAGCACAAAAGCCGATAGGAATTTTATTTGTAATATATTTTGTTTATTATTGTAAAATCATTGTAAGCCGACTTGGCAAATTATAAAATGACTCATATATATAAGAGATCATTGTAGAACAATAAGGTAAGGATGGAGGAATGTAATTAGGTGAAATAATAGACCTATTATGCGAATTATAGATTAAGGATTTATGTAAGAAGCAGAGCTATAAACCAGTACTGGATCTGGCATAGTAGATGCTATTTTGAAGCAGTACAAGACATTGGATTTATATAATCCATTTTGTAAGTCAGTGAGACTTCCCATTTTGTAATTGAGCAGTGAGCTCTAGGTACTTGGCCTTCTTGCATGTGCAGGCCCCTTTTGTAACAGTAATAGTCTCTTATTGGTTAGTAAGTGAATATTGTGGGTCACAAATCCCATCGAGGTTTTTCCCACACCGGGTTTCCTCATTAAACTACTGCATTATGGTGTGTTTTTCATGTGGTTGATTTTATCTCTGTTTATTGCATTACTTTTTGTTTGTCGGTATACAATATTATTATGCTCTACATGTTTTAAGTTAAGAAATTGCTTTTACCGGTTTCACACCCCCCCCCTCTCAGTATCTTTGGGAATCCTAACAATTGGTATCAGAGCTTGGTCCTCTATTTTCAGAACCTAACAACTTGAGGAAGATCTTGACATTGGTAGAGATGGAAAACTTGATGAAGCAATTAGAAGCAGCTCTCTCAGACTACGATACAAAAAAGTTGAAAAATATCAAACTTGAAGATGATCTAAAGTCAGCACAGGATATTATTCAACCACTTCAAGAAAATCTTACCATTGCAAGAAATAAGAGAAGAGAACTTTGTGAAAAGATGCAAAATGAGAATGATGAAAAGGAAACTCTTAGTGATCTGATAGATAAGCTAAAACATGACAACAAAGAATGAGATGCAGGATATGACTATGAGATTTTGTAAGGAAATTGAAGATAGAAAGAAGAATGAAGAAGATTTGACTAGAAGACTAAATGATGCTGCAAATGAGAACACAAGTCGTAGCTATGAAAATAATTTGTTGAAGATAGATCTGATGCATGCACAGAGTGACTCAAATAAACTCATGATATAGAAAGAAATCTTAGAAAGAGAATTGGATACTGCAAATCAGCACAAAGAGAAATTCAAGAAAAGCTCAGAAGAACTTGGTGACTTGTTGAAAAATTAGAAACCTAATGGTGACACTTGTGGACTTGGCTTTGAAGTTGGAGAAAGCTCTAGTATTGCAAATACACAGGATCATAACAAACCGGTAAGACAACCTACTGCTTACAAATTCAATGGCAAATGCTTTAACTGTAATAAGTATGGTCATAGAGAAAATCAATGTAGATCTAGAAATTATCAGGATACCAATACACCCATCGATCAATGTTCTAAATGCAACAAAGTTGGTCATAATTTTGAAAATTGTAGAATGAATGTGAGATGTTATGTTTGTGGAAGATTTGGATGCTTATCTAATCAATGCAGAACACAAATTGGCATAGGTTATGGGAAAGTTATTCAGAAAAATAATGTGACTTGTTATGCCTGTAACAAAATTGGACATATTGCTAAATTTTATAGAAGAAAGTCCTCACTGGTAAACAACAAAGGTCCTAGTTTGAAAGGAAAAGAAAAAGTTGAAGAAGTTAAGCATGAATTCTCAAAAGAATGGATCAGGAAATCAAAACTGAATGTTGACAAGAATACTCCTCCACTAGTAGAACAGAGTAGCACTCCACTGGCAGGAGTCTCTTCATCTAACTAAAGAAAATTCCTTTGAGGGTTTGGCAATCAAATGTGAAACATGCTATTATTCCCTCGGTTGATGGTAAGAAGTTGAAATTACTTCTATACCCAGCAAATAAGTTAAGTGATTACTTAACTGGCAAGCATTAAATGTGGTGGTTGGAAAATTAACATTATAAATCAGTGTTTTTGGCTCCATTTTACTTCACTGAGCATTCAAACATTCAAAGAGTGCGAAAATTTTGAGCAAAGGCATTTCGAGTAAAGAAGCAAAGCAAAGAAGCAAGCAATCTTTCCTAAGACAAAAAAAGGTATTTATAATCATGGCATCTTCTTTTGTACCTAAATTCATAGCAAACCCTACTATAGTCGAAGTAATCAAACACCCTAGGCCTGTATTTCAATTAGTTCCTGAAATTGCTAAGAAGGATGATAATGTTGGTGCATTTTCTCAAATTCCCAAAGGAGTAGTTTTTGCAGAAGACCCTAGAATGTGCATTCATTGTCACATAGAAGAATTAGGTGATGAGGAAATTAAGAACATGTATAAGACTGTAATTTGTGACAATTTCGGTAATGTGAAACCTGAACCCAAAATAGTTGAAACCCTAGGATTCACTGAAATTCTCAGCATTCCAGATTTTTCCTAAGGAAGTGATAAGGATAATTCTAAGCAAAGTACATGGTGCATTCTTCTTGTTGGATTCGGTTCACAAAATTACTAAAGAGGTAGTAAAGGCTGTGACAGGGTTACCCTACACTGGTAATAGACCTGATAAGACAAAGAAGGTCTCAAATGACCTAGTGATGAACCTAACAGGTGCAAGATCTGATAAAAGGTCTTTAAGGGTAAATGATGTAACTGACATCAATGTCAGATTCATTAGCATGATTCTAGGCTACAAAACAACACATGCAAACAAGTTAAATTTAGTTTCTAGTTTATGCATAAAGAGTGCTTATGATATGGTCAAGGATAATGCAAAAATAGATGTGTGTGAATGGCTGAAGGATGAACTGATTGACAATCTTGGAAAGATCAAGAAGGACAAAAAGGGGACATTTAGATTTGGTAACCTACTTGTCTATTTAATGTTGCATATAACAAAATAGGTGCCCGGTATCGGTAACAAGAATCTTGGCTTTGACATACCTATAGGCAAACAATTGTCTGATCTACTAAATAACATGGGTGAAAATACAAAAAAAAATATAAATGAATATTTTCAAGCATTAAAGGCCCGGATGAACACTAGAGTTAGATTATCACAAGCAATTGTAAATAAATATAAGGATGAAATATGTTTTGTCATTAAGAAGGATGAGATTTGGATGGAGGCAGTTATCCCAAGAACAATTTGGGTTATTGAGATGGGTTATGAGACCGATGATCACATAATTGAAACATATGCAAAAGCCCTTCTGGAAGCACCCAAAGAACCTGAAGAAGAGGTATTTGGCAGTGCTAAAACTATTGAGAATCAAATCCAATCTAAGAAAAGAGTAAAGAAGGTAGAAGCAATAGTAAGAAGACGATCTAGGCAAGCTAAGGCTATCAAAGAAGATGTACTCAAACAAACTAGTATCATTGAAGATGAGTTAGAAGCACTACAGCCAAAAACTCACCTTTCACCAGTAGCAACTTCTTTGGAGAATGATATGTTAGCTGCATTTGAAAGAGTTGTAAGAAAAAGAGAACCTTCACCGGTATCTACACCTTTGCCTAGAAGAACTGGACAAAAACAATAGCCAGTAAGTCCCCCTACTAAGAAGATAACTCCAAAGAAGAAAAAGTTAACACCAAAGAAAAAGACTCAACAAAATATTGCTCCAATTGACAAACTTTTAGATGAAATAACAGAGGAAGGAAAGCTTAAGAACATCAACAAATTATATGATTCACTATCAGTTGATGATAAGGAGAAAGTTGAAAATAGTGTAATTCTACACTTGGACATTTATAAGAAATTTCTAATGCAAGTTGTAGATGAATTAGCGGCAGAACTGTTTAAGCGACTTGAAGCTAGAAGGCAAGTTGTTGTAGAGTTTGACAAGAAAATTAAAGTTGAAAAACTACTTGATGTTTATCCTATTAACTCACCAAAGGAGATAGATGACCTGATTGCAGAGGCTAACCGGTCAATATTCTCAAATGCACACTGACATATATCACTTATGGTTGGTAGAGTGAATGAGGTTGCAGAGGAAACTGCAAATGCATGGGACATATTCCTTGTTGAGAAGGAAAAGTAGGAAGAGTATAGAAATCCTAAACCTATCAAAGTATATCAGAAAGATAAGGATAAAGGAAATGGAAGGTTGGTGGACCTCTGAGCATAAAAATAACAGATAATCTACCCCCACCACCTTTGGATACTCCACCGGTAGTAACTACTGAAGATCAACTGGCAAATGAGAGTATGGATATACCACAAGAGGACACAAATCCCAATTCTGAGGTACTATACATAGTAAACATTGACACCCAGAAAGTTAACATTGTGGTAGATAAGGACACAACTGGAAAAATAGACATGGGTAGTGAGGCATCAGTAACAGATAACACAGAAGGTAAACCGGCAGATGGTAACACTGAACAACAAGCAGAGAAATGGGCTGATCAACAGACAGAACAACAAGCAGAGCAACAGGCTCCATCACAGCAACAGGTCAATACAGAGTTAGTGCCATCGGCAACAACTGAGCATGAAAAACCTTTGATTAAGGAAATGGAAACACAAACTGGCCTACCGGAGGTCACCACAAGCAAGGATATTGCTCCCACCAGTGGGATACAGAGTGTTGGCCCTTCAACTGCGGGATTCAAATCAACTAATGTAACAGAAGTCCTTTTGGACTCCATAAAGAAAATAACAAATTGTAGCTCACAAGCATACAAGGCTATAGATGATACAATTCCAATTTTGAAAATGATAGCTCCAAAATGTAATGTAGATAATAAGGATTCTTTGAGTCAACTTGACACTTTGTCTAAATATATTACTGACAACACTGTGACAATTGAACAAATAAAAGAGAAAGCATTCAAGGAGAGATTAGAAAAAGAAAAACACAAATTCTTTGAGGAAGAAATAAAGAAGTGTACAAGGCAGTTTGACACACTTCTACCGGAATTATGTAGCACATTAAAGGAATTCAAAACTTTGTACAGAGATACTTGTAAGACTAAATTTTTGACAGTTGATATAGACAGAAAGATTAGCAAGATACAAGAAGAAATAAATAAACTAGCTGACAATTTCATTAATTCATCTAACTCATTATCAATTTTTTAGTAGAAGTTAACAGGTTTTGAGGAAGAACTATTAAAGCTGGAAAGAGAAAAGGAAAGAATAAAAAGTAAGGCTAAGGATCTTAAATGGAGACTAAGTCCAAAACTGGACTACCTCGCCTCCTTAAGGAAAGAGATAGCTGATGCTTTGGTTCAAGAACAGAAAACACCGGCAGAGCAAATGCAACACCTCACCGGTACAGTTCAAAGGACAAAGACCGCAATAAAATATAGAAAAAAGTTTCTTGAAAGCCTGAATCTAGTTTTGGCAGATCTTTTTCAAATTGTAACCAATCGGCTACAAGGTTGAAACAGGTAACCACACTCAAATAACACTTTGACAACCTTTGTCATTGATGCCAAAGGGGGAGTAGTTAGTGGTATGAGAAAAATCCAATAACTTAGGGATCATCTACTCAGGGGGAGCACACATTTTTGGTAACATTTTTTGGACTTCAATTTTTTGATACACTTTTGAATTTTTCTCATGAGTATTGCCATCAATGCCAAAGGGGGAGATTGTTGGCAAATGCACACTCCAATGAGACATTATAGGTGATTGAAGGTTTTGTCATTTATGGCAACCTTACAACCCTATGACACCAGCAAGGCAATCCACCGGCACCAGCAAAGTCAGATTCTACACCGGCACATAGACCACCGACATCGGCAGTAAAAGGAAGCATACCGACACAGAAGCCGATAGGAATTTTGTTTGTAATATATTTTGTTTATTATTGTAAAATCATTGTAAGTTGACTTGGCAAATTGTAAAATGACTCATATATATAAGAGATCATTGTAGAACAATAAGGTAAGGATGGAGGAATGTAATTAGGCGAAATAAGGCAGACCTACTATGTGAATTATAGGTTAAGGATTTATGTAAGAAGCAGAGCTATAAACCGGTACTAGATCTGGCATAGTAGATGCTATTTTGAAGCAGTACAAGACATTGGATTTATATAATCCATTTTGTAAGTCAGTGAGACTTCCCATTTTATAATTGAGCAGTGAGCTCTAGGCACTTGGCCTTCTTGCATGTGCATGCCCCTTTTGTAACAGTAATATTCCCTTATTGGCCAGTAAGTGAATATTGTGGGTCACAAATCCCATTGAGGTTTTTCTCATATCGGGTTTCCTCGTTAAACTACTATGTTATGGTGTGTTTTTCATGTGGTTGATTTTATCTCTGTTTATTGCATTACTTTCTATTTACCGGTATATAGTATTATTATGCTCTACATGTTTTAAGTTAAGTGTAGACACCCAAAATTGTCCAGTCTAATTAAATAAATATTTTATTTATTTAATTATCTAAGCTTATTCTTCTATTAATTAAATAAATCTTTATTTATTTAATTAATTCATTTATCCTCTTCTAACCTTATTTCTCATTTAAAAAAATACATTTATTTATTTAAATTATCCTTTTCCTAAATTAAATAAATATCTTATTTATTTAATTGATCTCACTCCTTCTATTAATTAAATTAATCTTTATTTATTTAATTAATTCATTAACCTTTTCTACCCATGACACATGTCATTCATCTCTTAATTCATACACTACCTACCCCTTTCATTATTTTATTATTTTCTTTACCTACCCTCTAATCATAGCCGACCTCTTTTACACCTCTCAATCTTATCCCTCCATTTCATATAGTGTCTTCTATATAAGGAGACGCTTCCTTCATTCTCAAACCCTGGCTAATCAATTTATGCACTTGACTACACTACGTTTTTCATATGCAATCCTACTTGCAACCACATTTCCGTTCTTTGTTGAGCTCTTGTGCACATAAAATATGAGAGCAAATATATCAAGCAAGATCAATGGAGATAGGAAGAATGGAGATCCAAACCCTATTGGACATGTGATGGTATAATCTTTGTGATTTCATTTGATTTGCATTGTCTTAGGTAATCTTCATATGTTATGGTGGATCTTTGTTGTTGTTAGGCTAGGGTTTTTGTGGTTGAATTCATTTAGCCTTTCAATATCATTATTATTGTTATCCATTTTCACCATATATATTTTGGCCCGGCCGGTGGGACTCTTGTCCCTTTTGCATTTAACATTTTTGTTGCAGATTTTGTGTTTGAAGTTGCAAATCTGACATTTTCAACAACATTTCGACATTTTCGCATCTGGGCACTTTCCGGTCACGTTTTTGATTTCCTGCCGCATCTGTGACATCTGGAACCGTGTCTACATCCTCGATAGTATTTTATTTATTTTTTGCAGATTCCGAAAACTGTGTCTGTGTTCCTTAGTCATGTCTGCGGTGTTTTTAGATGCGTCTGTGTCCAAAAGTCACGTCTGGGTTCTGGAACCATGTTTGTGTCTCACAAAAGCGCGTCTGTGTCAGATAGTCACATCTGTGTTTGGGGTAACCGTGTCTATGTGCGTTGATTTCTTTTTTTGGAGCTTTATTAATTCGGTTCTTGGTCATTTAATGTTTTAGATCTGGTTCATTTTGAGCTAACATCTTCAGATCTAGCTAACGAAATTGGTGCACCTTGTCTTGAAAGCAAAATCGTTTGGTTGAAGGCCCCTATTTTCACAAAGTCTTTTGGATCTAAAATTTACCTAACTTGTGTGCTTGCAGAAAGGGGTGATTATTTCAAACAATCCAAACTACTA
Source organism: Cryptomeria japonica (assembly GCF_030272615.1). Taxonomy (NCBI): domain Eukaryota; kingdom Viridiplantae; phylum Streptophyta; class Pinopsida; order Cupressales; family Cupressaceae; genus Cryptomeria; species Cryptomeria japonica. The sequence goes on along the minus strand of NC_081415.1, from coordinate 21,252,651 downwards.
ATAAATCTTTGTTGCAGGTCCTTGGCAAGGGTTTTTGGATTTTTATTGTGTGCTTTATTTTTAATAGACTAACAAACACTTCAATTGGTGCACTAAAATTGAATCATTGTTTTTTGTATCTTGAGCAATAGGCTCTTTTTGTTTAATCTTTAGAGGGTCTGTCTTCTCGTGTGGTCATTAGGACTACTAGTGAGAAGAGAACGACCCAAGTGGTAGCGAGGAAAACCTACCTCTTCCGAACCACTATAAATAACTGTATTCATGGTGAAAACTATGGATAACGTGTGTTGATTAGTTCATATCGACACTATGTCTCCCCATAAACCCGTTTGATCAAATTTATTTGATCATTTGTAGGGTGTAACCCCTACCGGCTGGGAGCCTTCTATATTTACAAAACTGAAAGTGTCGCATGTATGGCCACACGAGCAGATGCCCTGACTAGCACCTTTTTATTTTAGAAGCCAAAATCCTTCTAGTTGTTGGGGCAGGAGGTCGAACCTCTGGTAGCAGCCCACACACATACGATTCTTAGTAGAGATACAAAGTACGCCACAGGGAGTTTTCATGGGGACTGATGCTTGGCTGACCCAAGAAGTGAGTGCCAAGGATGGAGCCAGTAAGGTCAAGCATCTAAGTATCCACTCTGAATAGCGTAGCCTCGGGGGTAAAACCCCATGTGGGATCAACAACTATTGTCTTGGCCAGCCATAAGAATTGTGCTTGACTTATTTTGAACAATCAAACATTCAAGACCAAACAACAAAACATTGTGTCTTTTATGTCTTCAAGTGTATGCAAAACATTTTTACATAAAACATCACACTTTCTTTGAGTCATTTTTTTTTAAGTCTAGACACTTGCAAACATTGAGTCTTCATCAACATTGTGTCCTCTTGTCACGAAAAATAGTCAAACAGTCAAATTTGGTCACAACAAAACAACTTCACAGATTGAAAAAAATTGCACAAATTTTGTAGAAACGCGTCTGTGTCTGACATAATAGCGTCTGTGTTTTATAACTGCATCTGTGAAGGGCAGAAACATGTCTGTGTTCCAGAATCAACATTGCATTTGCAAAAATCTCATAAACGCATCTATGTTAAACAGAACCACGTCTGTGTTAGGAAATCATGTATGTGCAGTATACAGGCACGTCTGTGTTCAGAATTGAAAAACTTTTACAGTCCAGCAAACAAACACAGTCAGTTTCAAAATTCTTGAGCTTCCTAGGTTATTTCTCCAGGTTTTCATCTAGCATTCAACCTGTCTTTGGGTCTCACAACGTCCATCATTGCTTTACACCTTACATTACATTCACATTTGTCTAAACTTGAGTCAAAAGGTCACTTGCTTGTCCTCATCATACTTTGTCAACACACTACATACAACAACACTTTGCTAAGTGGTCCCTCATCAAGGTCTATCACCTTTGGGTCTCATTTGGTTTTACTTAGAGTCAAGGTCAACTTACCTCATCAAGAGAAATTATCATCTCTTTGGAAGTCACACCTACTCTACTACATACATACTTGGTCTTACACTTTGGACATTGCAAATACACCTCAGATTCATTTACATTCCATCCAACTCTTGGTCTTCCATACTTTTTCCATTTTCATCTAGTCTCACACATCTCAGTCAATACCTAGTTCATGCTTGAAACCCGTCTTCAAAAATCTAGGAGAGAAACTAAAGAGGCTCAAGAGTCTGCAAACATGAGTGTCTATGAGTATGACATGATGTCTTTTTCAATACTGATCATAACACATTACCTGACATGGATGCCTATAGAAACATTCCAAATGTTGAGAACATGGACACTACAAACAATAATGATACACACAATGACAATATGGACAACTTTTACGTACATTCAGCAAATGTGGAAGAATCCATTATGGACCCTCGCTTCAATCGATTGATTGAGGAAATAATGAGGAGAGATAGACAATACTTCTTACAAATGATGGCACAAAGTGGAGCCAAGATTCCTCATGATTTTGGCATGTCTCAAATAATGGAACATAGACCTTTGCAACAAACTCACTCCAACATGGATCAAAGGAGGCCTAATAGTGGAGGCAATAGAGGACCACATATGGTACCTGAATCACCATCATCTTTGCTTCAAAAACTAGAGGTCCCACATCCATATGGTCAAACATATGATACTCACCTTCGCAGACCATTATGGACATCTTATGCAGAAAGATATGCTCAATCACATACCAATGCTAAGGATCAACCACCAAAGCAATTGGATATTCAAAGGCATGCTCAAAATTTGGACACAAGGAAACCCCGTGTCAAATTTGGGGGCAACATATTAGAACATGACATGCCTATAGAGTATGGTATACATGGACAAAACAGATATTTTGTTCCTCAACATGAATATATACTAAGTGGTCCATATATGCAGCATCACTATAGACCTCCTCCATATGAACATGTGTATGATCAATATCATCCATATATGCAACATGCTCCTCCTCCAATTGGTGCCTCAAGCATGGGGTATGGTCCAAGGAGTTGATCTCCACCTAAGAACAATTTGGAGCATCAAATCAGGGACTTACAAAAGAAAATGGAGGACATAAATACACTGAAGTCAACATACACAATGAGAGACATATGTCTGTATCCGTTTGACAAAAACATTTCAATGCCTCCTTTTTCGACACACTTTGTGACACCAAAGTTTGATAAGTACAGAGGCAAAGGGGATCCTAAGGCACACATAAGACAGTTTTTCATAGCTTGCATTGAGGTAGCAGCAGAAGAGACATATTTAATGAGATTATTCCCACAAAGCTTAGGTGATCAAGCTATGGAATGGTTCTCCCAACTTCCACCTGGAAATGAGGTGACTTAGCAGAGGCATTTATTCAACATTTCTCCTACAACATAGAGACAGACATATCAGTCACTACTTTGTGCAACACTAAGCAAAAAGATGGAGAATCTTTTTCATCATTTTTACAAAGATGGAGAAATCTAGCTAGCAGATGCTCTTGTGAAACTCCACAAAAACAAATGGTAGAGATGTTCACCCAAAATGTTAACAAAGACATTGGCTATGATCTAAGGAAAGCTTGTTTGTCCACCTTCAAGGACGTCATTGAAAAAGGCTTAGCAATAGAAAAGGTCCTAATTGAACAAGGAGTCATTAAGATATTCAAGGAAAACAAAGATGACTTTAAAGGAAAAGACAAGCCAAGATTTTGGAACAAAAACAAGAACACAGTCAATGATGGTGTTGTTGATGCCAATACAGTGCAACCCAAAATCATTTTTTCGGGATCAAGTTCTACAAACAATCAAGTGAATACTCAAACAACTTCCAAATCATGAAGGAATTACACTCCATTGGGAGAACCACTTGAGTCAGTCTTCAAGAAGCTAGTGGCAAACAAAGTAATCACAATTCCAGATTTTCCTCCATATGAACCAAAGGTCAAACCAAATTGGTGGAATGATGATGAGTATTGTGAATTTCATAAGAGCAAGGGTCATAAGACAGGAAATTATCATCGACTGAAGAATATCATACAAGATCTCATTGATAGAGGTGACATTGAGATTGAGGGACACTCATCCAATCAAGAACATGAGATGTTTAAGGAACCATTCCCAAAGCATGACAAGGGAAAAGATAAAGCCACAGATGACCAAAGCAACCTATAACTACCCAGAGACCCAAGATTGTCCTAAAAGGTGTTGGATCTTCTTCCAAACCTACCTCTGAATGTCATGTCACAACTCGTCAAGGTAAAATCACTTTGCAAGATGCTCCAACTAAAAACACCACTTCTTCATCAACCAAGCCTGAGTACGACCTTGTAGAACAGTTAGGGAAGACACCCGCACTCATCTCCATCCTTGAGCTCTTACACATATCCCCCACACATAAAGCTATTCTTGACAAAATCTTGAGAGACACTGTCGTTCCTACTTATCTGAACGTGGACCAGTTTCAAGCCATGGTGGGATACCTTTCCATTCCACACTCCCTTACATTCACAGAAGTCGATGACGCCTCCGTAAGTCAGCCACATAATGCACCATTACACATTGAAGCCTTCATACACAAACATCGAATAAAACAAGTCCTGATAGATGGAGGAGTTGGTCTAAACATTTGTACATTGAGCACAATTAAACAATTGGGATATTCTGATAAAGTTGTGAATTCTACCAACAAAATCATCGTCAAGGCATATGATGATGAAGAGCGTTCATCCAAGGGCATAGTCACCTTACCTCTCAGAGTTGGGCCAATTACGAAGGATGTGATTTGTCAAGTCCTAGACCTAGATCTCACTTACAACATATTGCTAGGGCATCCTTGGATTCATGAAATGAGGGTAGTCCCATCTACATATCACCAATGCATTAAGTTTCCTCACAATGGAGTTGAGGTAACAGTTAACGGTGATCCTAATCTGTTCATATACTGCAATAACCTGAGATCAAAAACTGAGACCATCATTCCCAGTAATCGCGAAGCTGTTCCTTCTTCCGGCATACATTGATCCTGAGTCATTAAAACCTTCGACATCAAAACAAGGTGAGCTTAAAGGCAAATTTCAGGACAAGGGCATGGGTGAATACACTTTAAATCAGACCATGTACTTACAACAAGTCATGAGTTCACCAAAAGAATATGGAAGACCACATCCTAACAAGCAAGTATCTATCATTGTACTCAAATGGGACCCTACTACCTTTCAAAGATGGGGTGAACTAAAAGAGGAAGATTTATACAAAATGCTTTACAAAGACCTTGAAGATAATACACAAGATCACATCAGTATACCATGTGAGAAATATGGCAAAGGTTTCAAGATCCTACAAAAATTTGGGTATGATGGAAAAAGCCCTCTTGGGTTACGAAAGGAAGGTATCATTGAACCTTTACAACCTGAATTGACATTCAAAAAGGAACGCTCGAAGGGACTTGGTTTTCTGACTTCCAAGGTCCACACTCAAAGGACAGAAGAAGCCTTACAAATCAAAACTGCCAAAATTCAACAAGAGACTCGCTATTCCACAGACTCCAATGAATGGGAATGGGGTTCAGACAAATCCTCCAGTGATTACGAGCTCACCGAGACATTCAAAGAGCTAGAGGAACCCATAGAAGAAGAGGAATTTTATAAAAGATTCAAAGTTGGTCAAGAAACAACCCATGAGGATTCCACACAGTCCTTGTCTCAAGGTCCTAGGTTGAAATCACATAGGATGAGAACACCTATCCTAGAATGCGCTACTAGTGATGATAATTTGGATTCGTTCATGATCGACACTGATGAGGAGAGTACCATCGATGACCTTGATAATTACCTTGTCATACCCGAATATAACTGCATCCTCACTCTTAGCCCCGCTCACTTCGAAGACATTAAAGGCCTTCCCCTTGTCCACAACCAACTTATTGACTGTGATCATGAAGGACCTGCATAGTTTGACACATTCCAAAATGATGAATCTTTTATTGACTATCTTGTCATACGAGATGATCTTCCCCTGGGGATGTCTGACCTTCCAGTCGCAAAAATATAAAAATAAAAAAAGGTCAAGGGTCTTATGGCGAAAACCACACTGTGGCACTGTCTGACCCTAAAAAAGTAAAAAGAAAGGATGCATCTGAGGGCAAAAACCTCTTTGAGGCACTCAAAGATGGAAGGCTCGACATTCTTCCAGCATCATATGAAGAAAAGTCATCCATGTTGGTAGAGGAGACTATCAAAACAAACATTGGTACAGAAGAGGTTCCACACAACATATTTATTGCTCAATCTTTGATAGAGTCAGAAAGGTCAAAATTCATAAGTTTCTTCAGAGAACGACAAATCAACTTTGCATGGTCATACGCTGATATGCCTGGATTAGATCCAGATTTAGTAATGCATCATTTGACAGTTAAACCAGGGGCAAAACCAGTGAAACAAAAATTAAGAAAGATGCATCCACAAGTCGCATTATTGGTCAAAGTAGAGCTTGAGAAATTATTAGATGTCGGATTCATATGCCCAATTGATTATCCCGAATGGATCTCCAATTTAGTGCCTGTCAGTAAACTAGATCGCAGCATCAGAATATGTACAAATTTTAGAGACATCAACAAAGCTTGTCCTAAGGATGACTTCCCATTACCAAATATTGACTTGATTGTCGATCTCACAGCAAGTCGTGAAATGTTGTTGTTGATGGATGGATTCTCTGGTTATAATCAAATAAAGATCGCGTCTGAGGATCAACACAAAACATCATTCACTTGTCCTTGGGGAACTTTCTGTTGGAATGTCATGCCCTTTGGGCTAAAAAATGCAGGCGCTACATATCAAAGAGCCATGACTACTATCTTTCACGATCTCATGCACGTAACTGTGGAAGATTATGTCGATGACCTCTTGGGCAAATCAATAGACAGAAATACACATTTGGACATACTTTCAGTCATCTTTGATCGGTTGGAAAAATACAAAGTAAGATTAAACCCCAAGAAATGTGTCTTTGGAGTAACCTCCGGGAAGCTCCTAGGATTCATTGTATCTAAAAGAGGAATCAAAGCTGATCCAACAAAAGTCAAGGCCATCCTAGAGATGCAACCACCACAAAACATTAGTCAACTTCAGTCTTTACAAGGGAGACTTCAGTCCATACGAAGATTCATAGCACAACTTGCAGATAAATGTAATCCCTTTCAGCACTTGCTACATAAAAACATCAAATTCAAATGGGATGATAACTGTCAACAGGCTTTCCAGATACTCAAAGATTATCTTTTGAATCCACCATTTTTGATGCCACCAGTTCCATATCAGCCTTTATTATTATACATATCAGCTACTTCAACAACACTAGGGGCACTCTTAGCACAACAAGTTGTTGAGGGCAAAGAAAAGGCAGTATACTATATCAGTCGCACATTGGTGGGATATGAGCTAAACTACACACCAATTGAGCATGCATGTCTCGCCATGGTCTTTGCTTCGTAGAAATTATGACATTACATGCTCACTCATAAGACTAAGTTGGTTGCAAGAATTGATCCATTGAAATGCCTTCTCAATAAGGCAACACTTATTGGGCAACTGGCCAAATGGGTAATGATCCTGAGTGAATTCGAAATCGAGTATGTGAATAGAAAAGCAATAAAAGGACAAGCTATCACAGATCAGTTAGCAAATGCTCCCATGACCGATGATGTTCCTCTAAGTTCAGAATTTCCAGATGAATCCATTTTAATAGTGTCACATGCAAAGCCATGGCAACTGTACTTTGATGGCTCATACACACAGCATGGGGCAACAGCTGGCATCCTCTTTATAACTCCTCAAGGGGATTCTATACCAAAATAATACCATTTATCATTTCCTTGCACTAATAATATAGTGGAATATGAGGCATTAACAACTGGATTACGGATTGCAGTTCAGTGGAGGATCCAGGAACTTTATGTTTTTGGGGACTCTCAACTTGTAATCCATCAAGCAACTGATGATTACCAAACAAAGGATGAGAAATTAATGCCTTACAAAAGAATGGTGGATGACCTGAAACAACATTTCACAAAGATAGACTTTGAGCAGATACCAAGAGAGCAGAATTGAGCTGCAGATGCCATGGCTACAATTGCTTCGCTAATCGATCTACCTCCGAATGAGACCCGCTATGAGTTCTTGGTGGATAACCTTTTGGTTCCTTCATATGAAATCACTCCTACTGAGATAATATGTGTTGTCGGTCTTGAGTCCCAATTATATGGTTCCATTTTCACATACCTTCGTGACAATACCCTACCTCCTGATTTATCCAATAACCAACGTCGCACTTTCATTTGCCAATCTTCTCGATACATCATTTTAGCTGATATCCTATATCGGCGAGGTTTAGATGGCACTCTTCTTAGATGTTTAGAAAGTGATGAAGCTCAGATTGTGTTACATGAAGTACATGAAGGGATATGTGGTCCACATTCTAGTGGTCCTACCTTAGCCAAGAAACTCATCAGGATTGGATATTACTGGCCCAGTATGGAAAAAGACTCATATCAGTTTGTTAAGAAATGTAAGCAATGTCAACTTCATGGAGACCTCATCCATGCACCAGCGCAAGAACTTCAACCAATTGCGACTCCTTGACCCTTTTGCCAGTGGGGACTCGATCTCATAGGCAAGATTCACCCTCCTGCTTCTAACGATCATAAATTCATTATCACTGCCACAGAGTATTTCACAAAATGGATCAAAGTTGTGCCTCTCATGCAAGTCACTAGAAAACAGATTGCTACGTTCATCCTCAACTATATCATTTGTTGATACTGTATTCCTATTTCCATTATCACTGATAATGGGCGTCCCTTCAAAAATCAGGATGTTTGTGAACTCTGTGACCGCTTCCATATTTCCCATCGTTTCTCCACACCATATTACCCCCAAGGTAATGATCAAGCTGAGGCGTCTAATAAAATAATCCTTGAAATCTTAAAAAAGACAGTCGACGATGCTGACCGTAATTGGCATATCCAACTTAATCCTGCACTTTGGGCATACTGCACAAGTGTCCGCACACCTACAGGAGCTACACCCTATTCACTTGTCTATGGTGCTGAATCCATCTTGCCTATTGAGGTCAAGCTACCCTCTTTATGAGACTCTTTGCAAAACATTATCAGTGATGAAGACTATAGGGTCTCTCGCTTACAAGAACTTGAACTACTGGATGAACGAAGACAAACTGCTTTTAATCATCTCAAGTCTTACCAACAACAAATGAGTTGCAGCTACAATCACAAGGTCAAGCCTCACACATTTGAGGTAGGTGATTTGGTTCTTAGAGAAAACCCCAAAAATCAGCAAGACAGAGAGAAGAAGGGCAAGTTCGAACCAAATTGGCTTGGTCCTTACATCATTACAGCAGCATATGGATCTGGGGCATATTAGCTGTCAACTACAGAAGGTGAACCTTTGGAGGATCCTATCAATAGCATGCACCTTCGTAGGTTCTACACATAGCTCTTCGGAATATCCTAATTCAAAAAATACAAAAAAATCAAAAAATTCAAAAATACCAAAAAAAACAAAAAAAAAAAAAAAAACAAAACAAAACAAAACAAAAAACAAAAAAAAAAACATTGAAAAATCGAAAAAAGTAAAGAGAAATAATTTCATCCAATGGTGAAAACCACTTATGTGGTGCCCTGGGCAAGTACCATGGTGAAAACTAGGTCACCAGTGCCATGCGTAGAGACATTGCTCCTCCCTCCTTTAGGATTCCATTTCATCCTTCACTTTGCACACACTCATAGCATATACATTCATAATAAACTTTACACATTCCCATCATGGCTTGTTATTGATCTACCTAAGATTGGTTCGCCATTCATAATAAACCTTCATTTCCATCCCTTTCCATTCATAATAAATCAGCTCCTATCTATGGCTAAGGCAAATCCTACGTCTAGTGATGGGTGTGGAACTAAGAGCATCACATGTTTCGAGGAGTACAGTTTCTTCCACTTTTCTATAGTCTATCCGCGCGCAATCCGCAATGAAGCAGCATCTGCATCACAGATCCACAATAAAGTTTCATCTTTTCCACGATAAAGTATCAGTTTCATGGATTCAGTCAGTTTTAGATGAGACACAACAGCAACAATGGGCTTCAACAAATCAAATCTTTCAACAGACTCAGACAACATATGGTTCAGTACTATCTATCCTTTCTGTGAAATTAAACATTGTGACCACAATCAAATAAGACTTATACAAGTGACAAGAGACACTAAACTTGAGGACTACAGTGGATGTTGGTGTCGAGTCTTGGTTTTCTTTTGATTTTATCTTTCTGGTGACATGTCTTTTAGCTTTTCCAGGATGTCTCTGACTAGAGATCTATCTCCAGGATGTCTTTGACTAGAAACCTGAGGATGGGGTATCGTCACCTATTTTTTATCTGCTATCTATGGATCATCTCTTAGTAATGCTATGACTTGTCCAAGGATATGAGGACACTGTGGGTCTAGTGTGAACTAGGGCATTCATTATTTGTGACTGTCTTATCTCCATACAAACAGGTACAATGACTTTCTCGATCGAACATATGTCTCTATTGTCATAACCTACTTGCCATAATAAAGCTCAATGATGATAATGCACAAGAAGCTCTTTCACTTTCATATCTTCTGTCTTCCATCCCCCTTTCTTGATTGACTTCCATCGTCCTTCTTGAGTCCGTGTAGCCTGCTATAACATGACTGAGTATAATGACACACCAAAAACATTTGCATTTCATGTAGTTTCACCTGCATTACCACATATAAGCATTTCATACATACATATAGATATCACAACTGCATAACATCCTGCACACAACATCTATTAGCACAATTTACATTTGCATTATCATATTCATCTGCATTACACACATTCACATTTGCATCATGCATACACATATAAAACATAAAAGAACAAAAATATATATTACATTTCATCATGTACATATTTGCATCCATATCATAAGCGTCACATAGAAACATACATCATGAAACATACATCACATAGGTACACATGCATATAGCTGCTGCAAAGATGAATCATCTCATATATATAATCATAAGTGTCATGATACAATGATGTCAAAATCATATGGCTATAATCACCCTAAGGTGTCTACATCATCATACAAAATGGTACAAAATTGATACACAGGGAGCCCTCTAAGGCTATGATGAATTCCCTCCCTTAGAGTCAGCTAGCCTCGATGGAGTCTGAGCCCTAGAAGGACCCGCCCCAAGATCATCTCTCCTGGCCCCTATGTCCTCTGCAGCCACCCCTTGTGTTGCCCTATCCAGGCAAAGGAACCCACTGATAACTCCTACCAACACTGTTGGTAGTGCTAATCCTGTCCATGGCATGGTATCCCATGCCACATGTCCCACCCTCATCTCTAGTCCCAGATCCTAGAACACTCATCTAAGGGCATCCATATCTCCATCTCGATCATAGAGTACTAACTCCCCATCGATCGGTATCCTCAGTATCTTGTATACATCCTCCAGGGTGACTGTCATCTCCCCCATCGACAAATGAAAAGTGCAAGTCTCAGAGTGCCACCTCTCCACCAGTGCAGTCAGCAATCTCATGTTCGCTTGAAACTCAGGCACATATAGAATATGTCTCAATCCCATAGCCTCAATCACAGCTTAGTCCTCGGCTATCAACTCAGGTCGCAACCTCTAAGTCGATGGGAATCTCTCTCGTGACTCTAGCATAGGCAAATACTCCTACAGTCACACAAATCAATCATCTCAATCCTAGTTGTACTCCCTGTTCATCACAAAGTACTACGTGTTTGGCACTCCCTATTCATCACAAAGTGTTGCTCACATTTTCAGTCACTGTTCATCACAAAGTGCTGCTCATATTTTAGTACTCCCTTTTCATCACAAAGTATTATATCTTGGTACTCATTGTTCATCACAAAGTGCCTTGATCTATCTTATCCTAGGGCCTATGCTTGAGTGAATTCTCTTGAGTAGTTTCCTAATTGGCAACATATGTTCTATCATAGAATTGTCAATCCTAGCCCTATTTGTTATCCTAGTCTTCTCTAAAGGACCTGCTTGAGTGTATCCTCTTAGCATCTTATCCAATCGACAGCGTATGTTCATCATAGAACTACCGATTTGACCTAGAAGACACAAATTCACATGTTTGGACACAAACGTGCTTTCATGACATAAACACTCTTTTAGACCGCATAAACATGCTTGGCACCAACGTAGACGCGCCTACATGTTTTTGACATTTTTTGGACCCTATTCTAAGTGCATTTATTACTCTACCTAGCATGCATTAATGACAACAATAAATGCATCAAAGTACAAGGAGGTGTTGTGGTACTTATTGGCTCTCCTACCTCTGCTGGCCTCTGAAATCGACGAACACTATCGAATCTGTAAGCCATTACCATCGCTGCTGACTGCTGCTGCTCTATCTCGATCTGCAATCTGATCTCTTCGATGTGTGGATGACAATGAGGATGTTTTCCCCTCGTGGTCTATCTTATAGACTACCCTAGCCCTAGTCTCCTGTGTCAGTCTTCATTATCCTGTGACTTTGTCACTTTATTTGGTTAGTCCATTCTAGCCTTTCTTTCTTATCGAGAGATTGTCTATGGTCTTTTCACATATTTTCATCCAATCTCTTGAGGGGGCATATCATTCCCATCTTGGGGCAACTCTGTATCAGTTCATCTTATCTTCTTTGAAACAACGCGACAAGCCGCATGTCTCAAAGAGAGGCAAAATGTAGACACCCAAAATTGTCCAGTCTAATTAAATAAATATTTTATTTATTTAATTATCTAAGCTTAATTCTTCTATTAATTAAATAAATCTTTATTTATTTAATTCATTCATTTATCCTCTTCTAGCCTTATTTCTCATTTTAAAAAATACATTTATTTATTTAAATTATCCTTTTCCTAAATTAAATAAATATCTTATTTATTTAATTGATCTCACTCCTTCTATTAATTAAATAAATCTTTATTTAATTAATTAATTCATTAACCTTTTCTACCCATGACACATGTCATTCATCTCTTAATTCATACACTACCTACCCCTTTGATTATTTTATTATTTTCTTTACCTACCCTCTAATCATAGCCGACCTCTTTTACACCTCTCAATCTTATCCCTCCATTTCATATAGTGTCTTCTATATAAGGAGATGCTTCCTTCATTATCAAACTTTGGCTAATCAATTTATGCACTTGACTACACTACGTTTTTCATATGCGATCCTACTTGCAACCACATTTCCGTTCTTTGTTGAGCTCTTGTGCACATAAAATCTAAGAGCAAATATATCAAGCAAGATCAATGGAGATAGGAAGAATGGAGATCCAAACCCTATTGGACATTTGATGGTATAATCTTTGTGATTTCATTTGATTTGCGTTGTCTTGGGTAATCTTCATATGTTATGGTGGATCTTTGTTGTTGTTAGGCTAGGGTTTTTGTGGTTGAATTCATTTAGCCTTTCAATATCATTATTATTGTTATCCATTTTCACCATATAAATTAAGAAATTGCTTTTACTGGTCAGATACTAATTCACCCCCCCTCTTAGTATCTACAAGAATCTTAACATATAGGACACTATGTGATCCTAAGGGGTACATGTTGTATACAATAGGATGTTATAAGGGGTCATATGTGGTGCATGTGATGGACTAAGGGGTATGTCGTTCACACTAGGATTTAATAAAGGGTCATATGTGGTCCTAAGGGGTCACGCATGTGTTAGAACACATGTGTGACCCCTTAGGACCACATATGACCCCTTAGGACACAATGTGATCCTAAGGGGTATGTCGTACACACTAGGATGCTATAAAGGACCATATGTGGTCCTAAGGGGTCACGCATTTGTTAACACATGTGTGACCCCTTAGGATCACATATGACCCCTTAGGACACTATGTGACGGACTAAGGGGTATGTCGTACACACTAGGATTTTATAAGGGGTCATATGCAGTCCTAAGGGGTCACCCATGTGTTAGAACACATGCGTGACCCCTTAGGACCACATATGACCCCTTAAGGTCCACTGTGTGATCCTCTATGGTCCTAAGGGGACATATAGTGTTATTAGTGTCATATGTGGTCTTAAGGGGTCCTAAGGGGTCGTGTTGTGTGTGTAATAAGATGTGAAAAGGGGTCATAGAGGTTTTATTTTGTCTAATTTATTTATATTTGTTATCTAAGTTTAATAATGTTTTTTTAAATTTTAAATTTATTATTTAATTTTTCTAACGTTTTAATTTATTATATTTAGTTTTGTAAGATTTGTTTAATTTTTAATTTTGCTAATGTTTTTCTTAATGTTTTTCTAAGATTTAATTTACTACCTTAGTTTTCTAAGTTTTTCATAACATTTTTTTAAAAAGTTGAAAAAAAAATACATATACAGTTATTTAATTTAAAAAAGAAATTGACGTTAAATCAAAACATTAGATTAAGTTTTCTGACATTTTTCTAAGTTTTAATTTTGCTAATGTTTTTCTAAAACGCTGAAGAAAAAAATATACAATTATTTAATTAAAAAAATAAATTAACAAACAAATTATTTATTAAATTTTAAATAAATTTAATAAAATAAAAAATTATTAAACAAAAAAAAAGGTTATTTTGTGCACCTAAAATAATTTAGATCGAAAGCTAAAGGGTGAGAAGCGCTGGTTGCTGCTAACAAGGCATAGTGACGTAGTGCTGACGTTGGGTTCGACCCAACCCCCTTTGGACACAAAAAAACTCCAAACTTGAAAATGACAGTTAAACTGTCATTTTTCAGTTTTTATGGCAGTTTAAAAAATAATAATTTAAAAACTAGTTCGATTGAACCCCCAAACCGACCTGGGGTTCAATCGAACCCATGTCCGATGGCAGGTTCGATCAAACCCTACGGGGGTGTTCGAGCAAACCCCCACCTCTGCCAATTTTCTTCGTTGGCAAAAGTGGGAACCATTATTATGGGATAGCCCTAATGTAATGGGAAAAGGTACCCTTGTCATAAAAAATAAGCAAGGAGAAACTACTTTTATTCATGACACTTTGCATGTACCAAAGTTATAGCATAATCTCTTGAGTATTGGGTAGATTATAGAAAAAAATTATAAGGTTGTGTTTGAAGATAAGTGTTGCAAATATTTTCATAAATCAGTTAAGAATCATCTTGTAGCAAAGGCTTATATGATAGAGAACAAGCTTTTTCCTCTCATTTTGGTTTCTACCAAGGTGTATGCCATGAAGGAACCCACAAATGATTAGTGGTTATGGCACCAACACTATGGTTATCTAAATTTTCAAGGACTAAGTTGGCTTCACAAGAAGAATATGGTAAGAGGACTTCTAGAAATTCAGGCAAAAGGAGTGTGTTCAACATGTACACTTAGAAAGCAAGATCGAGATAGTTTTCCAATGAACAAATCATGGAAGAAAAAATCTCCTCTGGAGCTCATGCATGTTGACATCTGTGGTGACATGCAAGAGGAATCATTGGGTAAGAATATATATTTTTTCATTGATGATTTCTCACGCCACACATGGGTTTATTTTCTCAAGAAGAAATTTGAAGCTTTTACATGCTTCAAGGATTTAAGACTTTAACAAAAAAGAAGAGAAGTTATTTTCTCAAAATACTCAGAACTGATAGAGGGGGATAATTTACTTCAAAATCATTTACTAATTTTTATAGCATTAATGGCATCAAGAGACAGCTAACTATGGCCTAGACCCCCAACAAAATGTAGTTGCATAAAGGAAAAACCATACCATTATAGAAATGGCACGAAGCATGCTACAATCTAAAAATCTTCCAAATTATTATTTGGGATTAGAAAAAGCTACCACAACATACATACTAACTAGAAGCCCTACCAAGTCTCTTAAGAATATCACTCCAAAGGAGGCATGGAGTGGTCACAAGCCTTCAGTGGCTCACTTTGATGTATTTGGATATCTTGTATGTATGTTCATGTTTGAGATCAAAAGCGAAAGAAGTTGGATGCAAAATCCCAACTTTGTATCTTTGTGTGATTTTTAGACGCAACCAAAGAGTACAGATTCTATAACCCTAACACAAAGAAATGGATCATTATTCAAGATGCAGTTTTTTACGAAGGGGAAGTCTAGCAATAGGATAAAAGTGTTCAACAAACCACACCATTCATCATGGGTTTTGAAGATGATCGAGTTCCTCCTCTCCCCATAAGCTCAAGTGGAAGTTCAAGCTCTAATGATTTGAGTCCTCCAAGCTCAAGTCCACCAAGTTCTCAAGATAGGACACCTTCACGTTATAGTTCAAGTCCAACATCAAATCCGAGATCTTCACGAAAGGTGCAAAGTTTGCATGGCATTTATCAAAGGAGCTCTACTACAAATCTAGTTGGTCATTTTTCCTTGTTTAGTTCAATTCAAGATGGAGTTCTTCTATGCATGAAAAAGTAGTTAGAGAACAAGTATGGATTGATGCTATGAATGAAGAGATTCGTGATTTGGTTCACGATGGGTACATCAAATCATATTTTTGTTCTATAGCCAGTTTAATTAAGTTCATAAATTAGTTGGGACTCATCCCCATTGTTCATCTAAGGGGAATTGAAGACATGCAATGCATGCATATCATATCAAAGGCTTCACAATATAGTGGCAGTGTAGTTCTTTTATTTATTTTTTATTTATAATAAATACTATAATTAACTAAAGTAGTCTAGACAAAAGTTTTTATTTTTAATTTTCTATTTTTAGCTTTCCATTCAATGCACAATAATTTGCATACATGCAGAATGTAATTGGTAGTTTTTTGTAATGGTTTGTTGAATGCTTTTCCATGCTTGGGTAATGTAAGGGTAATGTAAAGTTACAAAAAAAAAATTGATTTTATGCCTTGAGTTTTATTCACCAACAAGGGTAACCTAAGGCTAATGTAAGGGTAATATATATAGTGAATTTAAATAACTAGACACAACTCTAAAATAAAGATATATTAATAAAGAAAAGGGATAGCAAAGAAATATTGGATTTGGAAATTATATGATATAAATAAGACATGGAAATATATCTAGAAAGTATTAATGTGCATTAAAATCTCAAAGAGGAAGACTAGGTTATGTGGGATCAATTGGGTTCAACAAAATGAAAGGGGAAATAAATAACCCCTAAGGTTTAGTTTGGTCTAATCCAATAAGATGGATACATATAAGCATGCATAAATATAGAGTAAACATATATACTTGTAGAAAAGTAAAATTGATGTGTATGATGTTATAATTAAAAGTTGAATGAGAAAACATGAAGGCTTAGCTCTATTACTAGAGAATGAAAGACTATCGGTAAATATCTTAAATGTGTCAATAATTTTATTGAAATATTGTGACCTCCTTTCTTGTTAACCACATTTGGTTCTATACCTAAACTTTGCTCTACCAAAGAGTAGAAGAATGAGTTTGGTATGGATCCATGACAACAAATTAGTTCTTTGCTCATGATTTTTTTCGTGGGTAATCTTCGACTTCTACTATTTCCCTTCCTTGATCTTCAATGACTTGCTCTACTTTCTTCTATCAATCTATGGAAGAAATAATTTAGAAATATATCCTTGATAGGATTTTGTATGACCAATTCATTATAAATATAAACCGTGGACAAACTATTTGACAATTGACCAAGGAAGATTAACTTCTTTGCAGGTTGCTTACTTTTCTCATACTATATAGAGATTGTTACTACTTATCAAATTGCCATTAGTTTCATATCCAAAGTCATACTATATATTCTAGTCGGTTAGTATTACTGAATCATGCAGTCGGTACACACAGAGAAGTCGGTATGAACAGTCTAGTCGGTTATTGAAGAAAGCAGTCACAGAATGTAGTATTCACTGACCTATTTACCAAGTAAAGTTTCATGGCTACCGAGTGGTAAAGTTAACTCACCGAGTTGATATTCACCGAGTGAAATGTTTTACCAGATACATTAAACCTGGACATGCACATGAAAACGTGTTACAACATCGAGGCACATCTAACCGTTTTTGCATTGGGAATTGCACTATGAGATTGTGTATGATTACAAGGTCAATCTAACCAATGAGATATTTTGTTTAGTTATTCATTCGAAGAATCTTTTGTAAGATCGAAGCAATGAATCAGATCACCACTGTAAGAGATCTATTTATACAGCATGATTCTAGGGTTAGACATATGAGATGCAATAAGAGATAACAGAGTGTATGCATGAAGGAAGACTGTTACAGAGACACAGAGAGGTCATCGAGAAGGTTATCAGTGAACAGTCAAAGAACAGAGTAAACAGAAGGGTTTATCGAGTTTCATTATGGGTTACCGAGGTATGCTACAAGCTAGGTAATCTTATTCAGAGCACATAGAATTTGCTTTAGCATTTCAGATGTAAAGTTGCAGATAATTGTAATGATTTTATTGTAATATTTTGAAGTTGTAAGAGAAACCTTTAACAGGGTAAAAGACTCTAACCAAGTCTATAAATTGTAAATCCTTTAACCAGGTGCTACACTTATATAGTGTTGTAAAAATCCTTTAGTAAGGTAGATCTAACTGATCTTGATATTCTTAACAGGGTAAGCTATCAGAAATAGCTAAATGTAGCTCTAACCGAGCATTCTTTATTATTGCAGTAGTGAAGTTGTGGGTGCCATCCCCACTGTAGTTTTTCTCTCTAACCAAGAGTTTCTATGTGACCAAAATATATGTGTTATGGAGTGAATCATGTATGATTGTTATCTATTGATTTTAGTTTTATTTTATGTTACTGCACTATTTTGTTTATGCATAACAGTAAGGTTATTATCAGAGAAAAGTTTTGGAGTACTAATTCACCCCTCCCCTCTCAATACATTAGCTTTCTATATTGGGCCTAACAATTGGTATCAGAGCTTGAATCTTGGAAAAGGGTTTAACTACCTAAAGAGAAAGATCTTAGCAATGGAATGCTACAAACAATCTCGGAGGATTGTGCATCTTCAAGAAGAGCTGGATAATGCAAATCAAGTGATTGCAGACATGCAGAGGCAAATGCGAAAATCTCTTAAAGTAAGGAGAATATTATCTGATGGCTTGCAGGATTCTCAAGAGCTAGTAGAACAAATCGAGACATCATCTGAGAACAGTATATCTGAAGAGACTGAAGAAATGATTGGAATGTTGAAAGAAAAGAACAAAGCATTGGCTGATCAACTAAAAGCAATGAAAAGAGAACATGAACATTTCAGTACACAAATGACTGAAAATCTAGATGCATTAAGGATAGCTGAGGATAAAGCAAGAGATCTACAAAGAGAGAAACAACAACTTGAAGCTCTAGTATCTGATAAGGATGATGAAATCATAAGGTTAACTGGCATTCAACAAAATATGGCAGATCAACTAGGTTATGCACATCATGAAGCAATTCTAAAGAATGATGAAAATCAATCATTGAAACTTGAAGTATCAAGGTTGACTGGTGAACTTGAAATAGAAAAGAAATCCAAAGAATCATTGGAGAAAAGTTATGAAGCATCAAAGATGTTGGATGAGCAACTGAATACAAGAAGACTCTACAAATATGGAGGACTCGATTACAAAGGAAAAGACTCTATCGAGAAAGGAATTCATACTACCGAGAGAGGAGAATCATCAAAACAAGATGGAAAAAGGAATAACATCAAAAGGAAGAATCCTATTTGCTACTACTATGGAAATCAAGGTCATACTGCCAACATATGCCAGATCAGAAAAGGTAAGCAACCGAATATCTCTAAGTCCAAAGGATATTGTTACAATTGCAATAAATATGGTCACACACCTAATCAATGTAGGACAAAGTCTATTAACAACTATCAAAAGGCAAAATTCAAAGGGTTTTGTAAAAACTGCAATAGATATGGACATAGTACTGAGAAGTGTTGGTTTAAGCAAAAGAACTACATGAAGTATCCACACTGAGTAAACACTGGAGGTTACCGAACTCACACAGATCCTTACTGACAATATGCAGTAGTACCATGGGATTACAATACAAGGATATGGTGCGAATGTTGTGGAAGATATGGACATATAAGTGCCAACTATTTTATAAGATTTGGAATGGACAACCGGAGATCATGGAGAAATCCTGGTATGGCATGTTTTCATTGTCACAAGGCTGGACATTTAGCTGGAGATTGCAAAGATCAACCGAGAAGAGACACTGAATCTTGAGATAAAAGAAAAATTCAAGATGATTTGGAAAAAGAAAGAAATTATGTCTGATGAAGAAAGAACCTTACCTACCGAGTTAGGTGCACCTATTTCAAATTAGTCAAGAAAAGGTATGAAGGGACTGCATTCTTTAAAAGTTGAATCATAACAGTTCCTATTCTATTATGTACAAAATTCAAAATCTGCATAGTTAAGATGCAATTAGTCAGTTTATATACTATACAGGAAACCTGTCAAGTTGGTTAATGAAGCTAAGTTGGGTACTCAGTGAAAACAAAATGGATTAAATCGGTAAAAGGTGAACCGAGTGCATTTAATATCTTGACCTAACTTGCATGGAGCCCAATAAGGTATTTTTGAGTACTTAAAAATGTTTTCGTGGTCATTTTCATCCACCCAAGTTTTTGAGAAGTAGAGCAGAGTGAATCAAAGTGATCAAACTTCATTCAGAGCGAATTTCAAGGTATTTACATCAATCTATTCACACTATTTAGCTGGTTTCCGATCTAGTCAAATTGCTATTGTCTACTGAGTGTGAAGAGTCAGTCACTTGTAAACCCTAAGGATAACTTGTCAAATCTTACCCGAAATCTACCATGGCGCCCAAGATCCAAGACCCTGTAGTTGTCCAAAATGTGGAGAAGCCCTCACTGAAATATTCCCTAACTCCTAAAGTTACCTCAGAACTAGATGATAAAACTGCATTTTCACTCATCCCGGATCGAGTCTTGTTGGTAGAAGATGTCAGATTCTTTACCAAATGTTGTGTTGAGGAACTCGGTCATGTAGAGATTAGTGACACATATGATGAACTGTGCACTAATGGAAAACTAGATAGCAAATTCGAGCATATCAGAATCAAGGGATTAACCGAAGCCCTAGTCTATCCCTGTGTGTTCAAACCCCAATGGGTTAGGTTTGTATTGAGCAGAGTACATGATGATTTCATGTGGCTACAAGAGCAACCATTCAAGATCACGAAGGAAGTCATTCACCTGATCACCGAATATCCCATCTACAATCATGCTCATGCACAGAAAATGATATCACAAAAGGAGCTAATCAGTCTAACCGAAGTAGAATCTGATTACCGAGGACTAAAATTGAATAATGTCATTGATGCTGAACTAAAATTTGCAATCAGAGTTATTGGTTACTATTTCTTCCAATTTGCAAGCGAAAATAGTGTACCATGTGCTGCAGTGGACCTGGCCTACAAAATAGTGAAGAAGGGAATGAAAGTAGACTTATGTGAAGTGCTACTAAAGAACTTGTTTGAGAACATGAACACAATAAGGAAGCCGAAGAAGAACAACTCAGAAAACACACTAAAGTTTGGTTCACTACTTGTCTGTATGTTTTTCTATTTTGAGAAGTTCTTTCCCTCAGTCGGTAAAGTAGTATGGGAGCTACACCGACCTATCACCCATCAGATCAATGACTACATCAAGAAGTTAGGAGATAACTTTAATGATATCATGGATGATTACTTTAGCAAATTCCAAGAGAAAATGCACAACAGGTACAGGATCCCACCACAGCTGGTCGAAAAATACAAGGACAATATATGTTTTGAAGCTGACACTAATTATTTCTATGTAAATGTTGTTGAACCGAGGAATCAATCATTGCAAACCAATGGGTTATGAAATTGATTATGATATCACACAACAACAAATTGATGCCTATCTATCATTGCCAAGGCATGCAACTGAACTAAGGTATGGAACCTATGAAGAGGTGAAGGAGAAAGTAAAAATGAGCATTGTAGTTCCTAAGGCTACAAGAAAAGCTACAAAGATGATAAAGGCTTTATCTGAGAAATTCAGAGAATAATCCTCCTCTACACCTATCAAAGGCAATCTTGCCATTACCAAGGAAGAATCAGAAGAACAGGAGGCTGCAATAACATTGAGCACAAAATTGCCAAAGGGAAAAGTTCTAAAAAGAAAGAAATAGTACATCACAAAGGCCCTACCAACTCCACCAACAAAGAGACCCAACACCAGAGCGTCAGTTGCATCACCGAGCAAGAAACAAAAGATTGTTGTCATTCCTAAGGTAATTAAGACTTACAAGAAATCTATTCGGAGACTCATTTTGGCAAAAGAGTCGAGTGATACAGAGTTTGATGATGCAAACAAATTCCAGGTTGTGAAAAGCAAAAAGGTAAACATTCACAATGTTGAAAACTTTTGTGCCAATCTCAAAGAATACAGTGGATTTGCAAGATTCAGATATGTTAAGTATGAGTCTAGGAATAATGATGAGAAAGGACAGATTGAAGAAGTTGTCATATGTACACTTCTGAAGTTTTAGTTAGCACCATTAGAACTAGCAAAGTCACTTCCAAGTGAACTCTACTCACATATTGACAATAGATGGAAATATGCAATGGATTCAGAGAGACAAATAAGAGAAAGAAGTCTAGTCCATCTATTTCCTGACATGTCCGTAGCTGAAATCAAGGAGCATTTGTCCACATTCAATTCAAAATTTCTTGTGAAACAGAGAGCCTTAAAATTGATGAATGGGCTATATATTGATGTGGAAAATGAGACTAAAGTCAAGTGGCAGGAGATCTTCAAACAAAAGGATGTCGGTGAACAATCTCAAATTGAAATTATTGATATCACCGAGCAAGATCCAGATGTCACCGAGCAAGGTCCAGACTTGGTTGACACTATACAAATTGATGAAGATGTAATGGATGAAGTAGCACCGAAGCAGGAAATGATTGAACGCGCCACTTATGCAAAACTTGTCTCTAGTGAATATGTCTTAGAACAAGTTCAGCCTTATCTGCCGGTGAAGCCACTAGTCTCAAACGAAGCTCCCAAGGACACCAAGCAAGCTACCAAAGGCAACAAATCTAAAGCTGCAGGTGACACAACCAAAGATAAAATGTCTCAAGCAAAGACAAGCACTGCAAATATTACAGCTAAGATCCCTAGCACCAAACCACCCAAAGACACTGCAACTGCTACAGGAACATACCAAAGTGTTGCATCTACCGAGCAACCTACTAAGGGACAGCAAGCCTCACAAGCACTTGTCTTAGTGCCACGGACCAAAGGAAAAGAGAAGAAGGTGAGAAAGCATGGTTTTAAATTTGACTTATCTAAACCGATCGTGTTGCCCAATTTAGACATTTCCAAATTGAAAGGGAAAGCACTCATTGAATTCGGTGAACTATGCAACGCAAAGGCTGAATAGGAGAAGCAACTGGCCATACAGAAAAAGAACAAAGTACTTCAGAAGGTTAGGACACTACTCACAGAAATGCTACCATCAGCAATAGTGTCAACTGATGCAGCCATCCATATTCAGTTGGATGAACTCCTTAATTAGATTGAAACATCTGGAGTTGATGCATCTGAGTACTTAAGCAAGCTCAAGGATGAAGAGCTTACAGCAAAAATGATAGGGGAAGTACAAAAATTAATTGTTGTTGGCAAGGTAAAACTTGTCAAATTCATTGCTGAGTTGTCCCCTCAACTCAAGCACATTCTTTATTTATTCCAGAAATTGTGTACATTTTCTTTATTTATTAAAGATATCAAAAATACAACTGATGCAATTGAGAAAGAGATCACCGATCTCTCATCCAAGTTGACCACTGAGCCTAATTCAGTTCAGAATTTTTACAAAAAGCTACAATAGCTCATGGCTCAACAGTTAGAACTGAGGAATGAAGAGCATAAAATTAGGATGGATATAATGACCCTTCAAACATTATTCCTTCCTCATCTATCATCAGTACAGGAGCAGCTCAACCAAGCTACAAGCTTATCAACTACATAAGAGGGAAGCACTCTTGATGGCTTGATATCACTCTTATCTGATATTCAAGCACAAAACTCCCTTATGGAAAGTCTCAAGGACTCACTCTCAGTCGCCCTCACTGACGCCCGGACCAAGTATAAGACTATTTTTTATCAATTACCGCCTCCGGATGGAAATTAAGTTTTTAATGTTTGTCAAAAAGGGGAAGTAATAGTATGATACTACATAGAGGAAAGCCCAGCAAAGGGGGAGTAATTCTACACTTGGAGAGTAGTACAATTTTGATAATAGAATTTTGAGTATTGTATACAAGGGGAGTATACCGAGTAGAATATACAGAGCATTTAGAGCACACAAGTACAAAACAGAACCGAACATGCAAAATTCAGAGTTAAGTACAGGATAATGATAAGGGGAGTATATCTGCTTATACTATTTTATTGACTATTGTACATATTGTCAAGTATAGTCATTTTGTCAAGTATATAGTTTTTGAGTTATGACTTTGTAAGTAGTTTTTGTCAAACATCTCAACTAATGTCAAAAGGGGAGATTGTTACTACTTATCAAATTGCCATAAGTTTCATATCCAAAGTCATACTATATATTCTAGTCGGTTAGTATTACCGAATCATGCAGTCGGTACACACAGAGAAGTCAGTATGAACAATCTAGTCGGTTACTGAAGAAAGCAGTCACAGAACGCAGTATTCACCGAGTTGTTTACTGAGTAAAGTTTCATGGCTACCGAGTGGTAAAGTTAACTCACCGAGTTGATATTCACCGAGTGAAATGTTTTACCAGATACATTGAACCTGGACATGCACATGAAAACGTGTTACAACATCGAGGCACATCTAACCGTTTTTGCATTGGGAATTGCACTATGAGATTGTGTATGATTACAAGTTCAATCTAACCAATGAGATATTTTGTTTAGTTATTCATTCGAATAATCTTTTGTAAGATCGAAGCAATGAATCAGATCACCGCTATAAGAGATCTATTTATACAGCACGATTCTAGGGTTAGACAATGAGATGCAATAAGAGATATCAGAGTGTATGCATGAAGGAAGACTGTTACAGAGACACAGAGAGGTCACCGAGAAGGTTATCAATGAACAGTCGAAGAACAGAATAAATAGAAGGGTTTACCAAGTTTCATTATGGGTTACCGAGGTATGCTACAAGCTAGGTAATCTTATTCAGAGCGCATAGAATCTGCTTTAGCATTTCAGATGTAAAGTTGCAGATAATTGTAATGATTTTATTGTAATATTTTGAAGTTGTAAGAGAAACCTTTAATAGGTTAAAAGACTCTAACCAAGTCTATAAATTGTAAATCCTTTAACCAGGTGCTACACTTATATAGTGTTGTAAAAATCCTTTAGTAAGGTAGATCTAACTGATCTTGATACTCCTAACAGGGTAAGCTATCAAAAATAGCTAAATGTAGCTCTAACCGAGCATTCTTTATTATTGCAATAGTGAAGTTGTGGGTGCCATCCCCACTGCAGTTTTTCTCTCTAACCAAGAGTTTCTGTGTGACCAAAATATATGTGTTATGGAGTGAGTCATGTATGATTGTTATCTGTTGATTTTAGTTTTATTTTATGTTACTGCACTATTTTGTTTATGCATAACAGTAAGGTTATTATCAGAGAAAAGTTTTGGAGTACTGATTCACCCCTCCCCTCTCAATACATTAGCTTTCTATATTGGGCCTAACAGAGATGTACCCTCAAACATTCAACACCCTACCATCACAATGCCATCTCTTGAGTGCCCTAAGTTCAAAAAGTTATTGAACTTTAACGGGTTAGTTCTCAAAATCTGGGGCACATACGAATGACCTGTTTGAACCCATAGGGTCACGTGGGCCCCCTCAACAATAACCTATCTTAGATTGTGGAGAAACAAAGTCATTTTCTTAGGACAACAATTTTTTGATTGATGCAAATATCATCAGTCGCATGCAATACAAAGTTGCAAGATAGGGTAAATCTCATTTTGTTTGACATGTCCATGAACCATCAATGTGAACATGTCGATGTGATCATTTTTATTCTAGTCATGGTCCTAGTTGGCTTTCTAGATCACCTAAACTTTTAGCACTCTACCGTCGCGACATCATATTTTGAGTGTCCCAAGTTCAAAAAATTGTCAAAATTTGACAAGTTGGTTCTTAGAATCCAGGGCACATACAAATGATCTATTTGAATCCATAGGGTCATGTGAGGCTCCTCTATGATAATCCATCTCAGATTGTGAACAAACAAAGCCATTTTCTTAGGGTAGCAATTTTTTTGTTGATGCAAATATCATCAGTTGAATACAATACAATGTTGCAAGATAAGGAAGGTAAATCTTGTTTTGTTTGTTGTATCCATGCACCATTAGTGTGAGCATGTCTATGTCAGAATTTTTATACTATGCATGATTCTAGTTGGGTCCTTAGGTCACCCAAATGTTTAGCACCCTACCATCGCGACGCTATCTCTTGAGTGCCTTGGGTTCAAAAAACTATCAAACTTTGACGAGCTATTTTTTGGAATTTGGGGCACATACAAATGATCCATTTAAACCCATAGGGTCATATGAGGCCCCTCTACAATAACCTATCTCATGCAAATATCATCAGTCTCATGTAATGTAAAGTTGCAATATAGGGTAAATCTTGTTCTATTTGTCATATCCATGAACTGTCAATGTGAGAATATTTGAGTGGGAATTTTTATGCTAGCATGGTCCATGTTGGGTCTCTAGGCTGCCTAAACATTTAGTGCCCTACCATCATGGTGCCATCTCTTGAGTTCTCTGAGTTTAAAAAATTGTCAAACTTTGATGGATTGTTTCTCGAAATCTAGGGCACATACAAATGATTTGTTTGAACCCACAAGATCATGTGAGTCTCCTCTACAATAACCTCTCTTATATTTCAAAAAAATTAAGCCATTTTCTTAGGGAAGCAATTTTTTTATTGATGGAAATATCATCTATTGCACCCAATGCAAAGTTGCAAGATAGAGTAAATCTTGTTTTATTTGTCATATCCATGAACCATCAGCATGAACATTTCCAGGTGGGCATTTTTATGCTAGGCATGGTCCTAGTTGGCTTCCTAGGTTGCCCAAACGTTCAATGCCCTATTGTCGCGGGCCAATCTCTTGAGTGCCCTAAGTTCAAGAAGTTGTTGAACTTTACGGGATAGTTCTCAAAATTTGGGGCACATACAAATGACATGTTTGAACCCACAAGGTCATGTGAGGCCCCTCTACAATCATCTATCTCATATTTTGAAGAAACAAAGCCATTTTCTTAGGGCAACAATTTTTTTGTTGATGCAAATAACGTTAGTCACGCACAATGCAAAGTTGTATGATAGGGTAAATCTTGTTTTGTTTGTCATTTCCATGAACCATCAACGTGAGAATGTCCAAGTGGGCATTTTATGCTAGGCATGGTCCTAGTTGGGTCCCTAGGTTGCCCAAATGTTCAATGCCCTGCTGTCGCAACACCATCTCTTGAGTGCCCTGAGTTCACAAAAATGTCAAACTTTGACAAGTTGATTCTTAGAATTTAGGCACATACGAATGATCCATTTGAACCCACAAGGTCACTTGAGTCCCCTCTACAATAACCTAGCTCAAATGTGAAGAAACTAATCCATTTTCTTAACCAATTTTTTTGTTGGTGCAAATATCATCAATCACACGCAATGAAAAGTTGCCAAATATGGTAAACCTCGTTTTGTTTGGCATATCTATGAATTGTCAGTGCAAGCATGTCTAGGTGGGAATTTTTATACTAGGTATGGTCTTGGTTGGGTCACCAGGTTGCCCAAACGTTTAGCGCTCTACCGTCATGATGCCATCTCTTAAGCAACATAATGTTCAATCTCTGTTAATGCAAATATTATTAGAAGCATGCAAAATTTATACATTGACAAAAGAATAATGCATGCATTACACAATGAAAAAATAATAATGCATGAATTACACATTAACAAAATTATAGTGCATGAATTTCAAGTAGAATCATAGATACAAAATTTATCACAAAATTTCACTTATGCATTTATAATCATTTGGTCATTAATATATACAAAATTTGGCCCCTAAATAGGTACAAATCAGCTCATGGCCATCTATATACAAAATTTGGCCTCTAAATACATACAATTTAGCTCATGGTCATTCATATACAAAATTTGGCCTCTAAATAGGTACAAATCAACTCATGGTTGTTTATATACAAAATTTGGTATCTAAATAAGTATGAATCAGCTCATGGCCATCTATATACAAAATTTGGCCTCTAAATACATACAAATCAACTCATGGCCATCTATATACAAAATTTAGCCACTAAATACATAAAAGACAACTCATGACCATCTATATACAAAATTCAGCCTCTAAATACATACAAATTAGCTCATGGCCATCTATATAAAAAATTTGGCCTCTAAATACATACAAATCAGCTCATGGCCATCTATATACAAAATTTGGCCTCTAAATAGGTGCAAATAAGCTCATGGCCATCTATATACAAAATTTTGCCAAGGATATGTACAAAATTTCCAAAATCATTCTAACATTTTGTAGAATCAATCTAATGAACCTTGTGGGTCAACTCTAACCCTTATGGTGTCAAGTATTGTCTCATAGTCAAATTCACAAACTTTCCATAAATTATTATTGAGTGATCTACCACAATATTTAATCAACTGAATATTCATTGCAACGAGAAGGTTAGAGTAATGAAGAATATGCATGTGCGTGTCAAAGTCCTTGAACAACTAAACATCAAATTTCTTCATAGGGTACCTTCTAAGTTATGTTCTTGTTACAACAATAGACCCTATTGGGTACTCAATACCCTCTCCATCGATGATTGTGGTTGTCAATTTTTTTCTACCTCAATACAATGACACAAAAATTAATTTGTGCCTTCTTCGTTGTTTTCATCAACAATAACCACATACACGTGACCTATATTTTATTGAATGATAAATTAGTACCAAAAACAATGTAAAATAAAATAAAATGAGTTAAAATTTTCCAATAAGTAAGTAATAAGTCACAATACCTAGTTGCACTATGCCAAATACATGGTCAAAATCCATGGAAACTTTGATCCGGTTCAACTATAATGGTTTGGGAAGTTGATATGTATCATTGGGAACTAAAGATCTACAAGACCATCCATCAACCCACTCATGTGATTCACACTCTTCCCATAAAAAAGTCATACATGATGAGAAAAAATATACAATCTCTCTAGTATTAATAATTGGTGAGATTGCAGTCGAGATTCTAAATGAGTGCAAGTCACTCGATCCTATAACTGTACAACAATCTATATATTCTGCAACATCAAATTCACATATCAACTAAAAATATCTAGAAATAGTAGAATTACCTTGATTACCTAGTCCCATTGTCAAGTTACACCATTGCACAATGGTTTTTGCATCTATTAACTTAACACCACCTTCATACTTTAGTTCTCTAGCAAGGGCTCTTTTTACACATGCACCTGCACCATTGTGCTC
Source organism: Cryptomeria japonica (assembly GCF_030272615.1). Lineage (NCBI taxonomy): Eukaryota > Viridiplantae > Streptophyta > Pinopsida > Cupressales > Cupressaceae > Cryptomeria > Cryptomeria japonica. The sequence goes on along the minus strand of NC_081415.1, from coordinate 21,223,501 downwards.
TCCCTTTCCATGTTCAACCTCACTAAAATTCCAAAAATGTTGTACACTAGTCCTCACATGCATCCTATTTAGCCAATAGATCATCCTTGCATTCTTGAATTATGATGTGTAGCTATCCAACCATATGATGTGTTGGTTGCATCTGATATTCCTTTCCTTTAAATTCTCATAGTAGAGTTAAAAGCATCCTTGCACAAACTATGTTGAATGACTATGATCATCACTTATGTAGATGTGATATTCTCTTACTATCTTTCTATCCTGCTTTGTGCTATCATGTGCATGCATGAATGTTATGTATACAAAAATAGTAACTCGTTGATAGAGATAATATTGGGATTGCAGTCATTTTGAGGTTGTAGTTTATAATTCTCTGCAAAATCTACAATAGAGATGATGGTACCAAGAGGAAATGTATACTCATATCTTAAATTACGCATCCAACCATCACACTCTATGTATATGCATTATGTAGTCATAAACTAGTTTCTCCTTAAAAATACTCATAAACTTTGCTACAGGTCTATCTTGACTCACCAACTCACATCTCTTCAACTCTTTTCCATCTTTAGCGCCATATGTGTTTGACTTGTATTTTCCATAAGAGACTAGTTTCTTTCCTATTTCATGTGTGCTATCTAAATGTATACATATTTGCAACTTTTTCAAACCATCACATGTAACACATGAACCTTTCAAACACATTATATTATAAAAGGTGCAACCATCATCTCTTTGATGGAATACACTTGAAATGAAATCTCTTGATGACTTTGGAGGTGCTTGTATACCACATTCCTACAAAACATCATTAGTGTGCTAAGTACAAGATATATCATAATGCATGGAAAATTCAATATGCATTCTAAAACAACATGTAGTGTATGCATGATTTATTTTAATATAAAAGGGTTTTGCCATTTCAAAAAACCTTTGACTAATTCTTATTTAAGGATACGCTTGAATGAATTTCACATAAAATTGTGTTTAATTCATATCTAAAAAATGTTTCGGATGTGTCTTACAATTTATTGATCCAATTCACCTTCTAACAACATCTCTTTGATTGAGTAAAACTATTGTTTTGTCATGCCAAAAAATTTCAATTAATTGTCTTAATGCATAAAAAACCTTGTCTTTTTGTGGAAGTCTACCTGAAAATGCCCAAAGAAAGTTATTATTAGGATCCTCAATTTTTTCATGCCTCCCTAAGGCATGGTGTAGTATTGTTCTACTTATCTTTAATGACTTACTTTTTTTTCTTATTAAACAATAATTTTTTAGTTTTCTTCCTCATTATGGTTGACGTAAGAACACGTCTAATAACATTTGCATATTTTGAGAGTGATGTTGAACAAATTGCTCGATACACATCAAATAGATTTCTTACTATAGTTTTTTCACTATTATTTTCAGATGATCTTAAGCCAATAATTTTCATTGTCTCTCTAAAATTTAAATTTTTTTATCATTTCAACAATTAGTTGGCATCTTCCAATTTGATTTCTCAAAATAATTTTTCCATACTCTATTAGCCATTCTTCAACAAGTGCATTCAAAAATTTTATCTAGCATTGGTTTCAAAATATTTTCATCAATGTCAATTCTATACTTTGGTTTTCTACGAATAATTATAGGATGTGTTAATATTGGTACATGTTCTTGGCTTGCATTAAGTTCATTTGTTTGATCAAATTGATTAGCACTTGTTCTTGGTTTGCATTTGATTGATTTGATCCATGTAATTGAGTTGGCATAGATGGAGTATCTTCTCCTCCCAATTTTCTCATTTCACATAGATTTTTCATGTACTCCCTTTGCCTTTCCTTTGACACCTCTTGTGATTCAATGGTTCCTCACTTGTTCCTTCCCATCATGAATATGAATTGTTCTAAATAACATCATATGTCTTAGCAAATATTATACAAATTCAATAAACAAAACATTTAATAAAACTATAAAAATCATTGAATTTGACAATCAAAAGCATAAATGAAACAAAAAAATTTGAAAAATCAAACTAATTATACATTTTAATCATTTGAAATCATATAAAATAAAACTAATAATACAATGTTCGAGAATGTTGTGGGTGAAGACATAGTTACATTGGGTCCTCCACAAAAAATTATGTTTTTTGGTCGTCATGAAGCCACTTATAGTGACAAAACTTGATTGGGATATGAGCATTAGACACACACACACACACACACACACACACACACACACACACACACACACACACACACACAGAGAGAGAGAGAGAGAGAGAGAGAGAGAGAGTTGCACTAGATTTAAAGTGAAAAAACATGATTGCAGTTTTGACACTATAGATACGAGTCAATAGTGACCAAAACCCGATTGGGGTTTTGACACTATAGACAAAGAGAGAGAGAGGGAGAGTCTATAGTGAACAAAAACTGATCAAGGTTTTGACACTATTGAGAGAGAGATAGAGGGGGGAAGGGAGAGAAGGGAAGGAGAGGGATAAGGGAGAGGTTGAGAAAGGGAGGTTGAGAGAGAGAGCTTAGGAGAGAGGGATAGGGAGGGGGAGAGAGGGGTTGAGAGGAAGAGGGAGAGAGATAGAGAAAGAGGGAGAGAGGGAGAGAGGAACATAGAGAGAGAGAGAGTGATCCGGGGGATATTTTCACCAAAAATTGAAGTATCTCCAAAGCTCCAAAAATCAGCATCATGGTAAAGTTCTTGAGATCCTAAATCCAATGCAACCTGAATGGACAAAAAAGGAGTCCATACGTCCGAGTTATGACCGGTCAAAGTTTGGTCAAACCAGGTATAGAGGCTCTCGAAAGGTTAAAAAAATAATCATCCCAAAGTGCTCAACAATGGGTTTCAAATTAAAGAGCTCGTCAAGAGCTTTCCAACGACTTTTATTTTATCAAAAACGGAGTCCATATGAAAAAGTTATGACAGTTTGAAGTTTGGAGGGAAAAGTATGGTTTGATGACGTCAGCATGACGTCATCGTACCGTTTGGGCGTTTAAAACTATTGTGGGTTTTGAATCCATAACCTCATGAAATCAACTTTGCCTCTCCACCATTGAACCACGAAATAAGCACTCAACTAAATTTAGCTCTTAGTGTAATTTAAAGAAAACTGTTTAATGCTATTTCAAAAAGAGCCAGTGGGAGTTGAACTTCCAACCAATGGTCTCCTAAAATCAAGGATGACCACTGCGCTATTAACAGTGCATAAGATATTTTCGGAGTAATATTTATTTAACCAATAATCAATCCGCCTATCCTTAGTTAAATAAGGGTATTTGGTTAAAACAACCCCTATTTATGGAGTAAAATCATATCCATAAAATAGTAAAGGGTTTATTACGGAGATTCAATTAGTTGGAAGGTTTATTTTTGTACTTATTTGTTTTAGCCTTATTTTGGCTAATTTTATGTATAAAAGGAGGTATTAGGCCTTTGAAAAATCATTCAGGTGATGAGAAGGAGATTATGAACTTGAAGGCTTGTTGATTATTCCTGCACATAGGAGAATAATGTTTCCATTGTGCTTGAAGGGAATAACTTGTAACAGTTGTAATTGATTTTGGAGCTAATTGGATCGGTCCCCTTATTGGAGCAGGACCCGGAGATGTAGTCTACCAAGACGAACTCCGTTATCAATTGTGTTTTGTCTTCTATCTTTTTACTCTCTTTCTTTCAGTTCATTACCTTGTTATGCTATGTTCATTTATGCATTTTAATTACGTTAATTCGCTTAATTAAAGTTTTTGAATTAACTTTATGTAATTATGTTAAGCATTCCTCTGTAATCGTCATAGATCCTAATCAGATCAGAGAGAGAGAGAGAGAGAGAGAGAGAGAGAGGAGGGATAGTGAGGCCAAGAGCTTGAAAAAGAGAGGTTGAGAGATAAAAAGATAGAGATGGAGAGAGATATTGAGTGTGAGAGAGTATAAGGTTGAGAGAGAGAGATAAAGAGAGAGGGGTAGATAGAGTGAGAGAGAGAGTGTGTGAGAGAGAGAGAGAGGGGGGAGTTAAGGAGAGAAAGAGAGAGGTTTAGAAATGGAGGTTGATAGAGAGAGAAAGAGAGATAGGAAGAGGGGAGAGAGAGAGAGAGAGATTGAGGAGAGAAAAAGAAAGAGAGGGAGAGTGAGGAAAATGAACATGGTGGAGAGAGAGACAGAGACAGAGATAGGGGTTGAGAAGAGAAAGAGGGAGAGAGAGAGGGGTTGAGGGAGAGAAAGAGATATCGAAAGAGATATCGAGACAAAGAGTATGAGAGAGAGAGGGGGAAGGGAGATGAGAGAGAGTGATGTTGTGTGTGTGTGTGTGTGTGTGTGTGTGTGTGTGTGTGTGTGTGTGTGTGTGTGTGAGAGAGAGAGAGAGAGGGGGGGTGAGAAGAGAAAGAGGGAGAGAGGGAGAGAAAAAGGAAGAGAGGGGTTGAGGGAGAGAAAGAGATATCAGGACAGAGAGAATGTGAGAGAGATGGGTTGAGAGACAAAGAGATAGAGAGGGGGAAGGGATAGGAGGGAGAGTGAGTGTGTGAGTGAGTGAGTGAGTGAGTGAGTGAGTGAGAGAGAGAGGGGGGGTTGAGAAAGAGAGAGGGTTGAGAGAGAGAGAGAAGTGAGTGAGTGAGTGAGCGAGTGAGTGAGTGAGTGAGAGAGAGAGGGGGCTTGAGAAAGAGAGAGGGTTGAGAGAGAGAGAGAGAGAAGTGAGTGAGTGAGTGAGAGAGGGGGGGTTGAGAAAGAGAGAGGGTTGAGAGAGAGAGAGAGAAAGAGGGGTTGAGAAAGATAAAGAGATATTGAGACAGACAGAATGTGAGAGAGAGAGGGGTTGAGGGAGAGTGAAGTTGAGAGAGAGAGGGAGAGAGAGAGGGGGAAGGGAGAGGAGGGATATATATATATGTATATTAACATATGAAAATATAAATATATACATATGCAAATATAAATATAAATATAAATGTGTGTGTGTGTGTGTGTGTTAACATATGCAAATATAAATGAACATAACTTGATCAGGTTTTTAATGAATAAAAAGCCTTACCAGGTTCCTAAACAAATAAAAGCCGAATTGGGTTATGGATTTTAATTAGCCTTGGATAGCAAGCTTGAGGCTTGCGGGTTTCATTTGCCTCCTTTTACATGTTTTATTCTTCAAATCCAATTTCTCAACTTCCTCGTCATCATGTTTAGACATTATCAAGTGGGTATTGATAAAATTTCCACCATAAATTATTATGTCTTTTGAGCTTTAATCATATATTTAAAAAAAAATTGAACAACATTAATATATATTGATTTTTAATTTCTCGTACCAATGTCTCCAAAATTCTCAAAGATAGATATGTACCATTTTTTTAATAACATTTGAACTACTTGTCCAAGTTTTATATAGTATTGTTCTACACTTCATTATTTACACTTTAAAAAAATGACTTTTTGATTATTTTGGTGCAAGCTATGTTACGCGCATGAACAAGTACCTAATTTTTCAAGATGCATCCACTTTGAAAAATCATTAAAAAAAACTCAACAAAAAAATACACTTCTAGTGCTCACTCTTAAATATCTTTATACTAAAGGGTTTTTCAAAATACTAAATGCAACTATAACTTTTTGATGCGCATGTTAGACACCATGTTATGTTTTGCTGAAAAAAATAGGAACACTTTTGTGTGTGCAAAATATTTGACCCCTTTAATCTTATCCAATTTTGAAAAACTTTAGTAGTTCGAAAACTAGATTCAAAGTGCTACATTTTTTGTTCTTTGGATATCTTCAAATTTTGGGTGGACGAGTCTCAAATTGCTCCTCCAAGTTCAATTTTAGCTGATTTTAGGAAAAAAGTGGCCACTTATACCCCCTTTTGTTCACCATCTTGGTGCACTTACCCATATGTATCATGTTGATCAATATTTGGCAAAATGATGATTTAGGAGTCATAGAGAAAGACTCAATATCTAGATGAAGTCATCAAGGGCTTCATCTAATGTATCAAAGTCATTACTACCAAACAAATCATCAAAGGCATAGAAATCTTGCAAAAATAGATCCAACATGGTTGAATACCTTTTTCCAAGAGAGGGATTAGTTTTTGTTTTCCAATATAAGGAAAAAAATGCTTATTCTAACTATTGCAATGAAATAAAGCAATCTAATGTAACAAAGCATGTGAAATATAAATGTAATCTAGACACACACAACGTAAGAAATAACAATGCATGGAAAATAAGATTTATTTTTTATTTTTTTATTTTTAAATGAAAAGGAGATGAACAAACAAATCACAAAATGATGCATTCACATCGGGTTCACCAAAATGTTTAGGAGGTAAAATGGGATGAACTAGCTATTGACTCAACTAGGACCAAAACCCTCTTTCAAATAAACATTGGAATACAAACCACTAAACGGATGATATGCTTGATTCTTATCCAAAGAGTGAAGCAATCCCTTAGGCTCTATTCCTTTGTTTCTTTTGAAAGATTGTTTGTTTGATTTGAAATGTAGATAACCAAGTCTAAACATGTATAAATGAACACATAAATTGATTAAACTATCTAATACAAAAACTAAAGCTTAAAGAGTAGATACATAAATGAAACAAAGACTTAGAAATTCACTTGTGTCTAAATGAAAAGTTGAAACTAGGTGGACATTGTTGCTGGGTGCCCTAGTCCTAACTAATGAATCACTGAGCGTCAAGGCTAGATCTTGAACTTAGAGACTTTGTACTTGCTTCTTGCCAATTCTAAGCCTAAATTGGGAAGACTATATTGCTAGGTACCCTAGTCCTAGTGGATAGGAGAGCTATGCACCCTAGTCCTAGTGGATATGAGCACTAGGTGCCCTAGTCTTAGTGGATAGGAGCACTAAGTGCCTTAGTCCTAATGGACAAGGGTGCTAGGTGCAATAGTCCTAATGATTTTTGTCTCTCTAGGTCCTGAGAAATTTATCATCTCGAGTCTCCATCAAAAGCGAGTAGCTAAAACTGCAAAACAAAGAGAAGGCGTGGTTATGGCTATAAAATGGTTTTCCTTAGTCAACCCCCTACTTTGGTGATTTCCACCTCCACAAATAGACAAATTGAATTTGAAAATATTGTGTGTGCTCTAAATCTCAAGTCTATCTAAGATTTATTTTATTTTATTAGCAAGTGCTATCAAGATGGGGATAGTGCCCTATATTAATCCAAAAGAGTCTTACATAACGAAATTTTCTGAACAACCACGACAAACTTCAAAGAAAATTAGAAATACATATATCTTATTACATAAGCCTAAGAATGGTGGCCACACGCATGTCTATGGTCACCACCTTGTTGACATTCCCTTCCAACAGCCACCCGTCTTCCTTCATCATCATCCTTTTGAAAGGCCCCATATCTGCGTTCTTGACTCCCACTCTAAAAACCTCCCATGCCTCCGCCATAAATTCCTCCTTCCTCATTCTGAGTGCTTCGACAGTAAGCCAGATTTCATCCTTGGGGTCTGAACACTCCGCATCAGAAAGAAAGGCCAGGGGATTGAAATACGGGCCCAGTATGCTGGCCCATTCCTCTTCCACTTCCAACACCGCTCCTCCTATGGCTTCAGTATCTTCTTCCCTTATGAAGCCCACCAGTTTCTCCACGCAGGCTTCCTTTGACAGTAAAACATCCACCAATAAACACATGATGATCTTGTATATAAAGTCATCACACCAGTGCCACTCCTCACTAAATGCATCATCAAGCAATCCCTGAATAGCATTCTGGCCTTCAATTTCTATATCGAATAGACATTCACATTAGGCTTCCAGTGTCTCCTTGTGGCAGAGGCAGCTCAGACCGAACCTATGAACCATCTTACTTATGTTGAATGCACCACTCCGATCTAGCTTCTCTTAGCTCTAAAAAGATCGTATGTTTCTAGAACCCTCTAGATCCTTTCTATCCCCTTATTCTCTCTCTCACGGGCTATGAAAGGTGGGATGTGTAGTCGAGGATTCTTTTGCCAGCCCGCATGAACAGCCGGATAAGAGTGTACCTTCTCTTATCCTTGGAATCAAAAAAGACTTATTGATCAACCAATTCCTGACTTTGGGATGTGAGCAATGTCCTCTAATAATCTCTGTTGAAGATCTCTGTTAACTGCATTCGCAGGCGACAAGACGGCTGGCAGAGATTTATCAATCCCATGATTAGCAAGAAGGTCCACAACTTGGTTGCCTTCACAAAAGGTATGCTGAACATGGTAATCCTCAAATTTTTTAAGATAACCATAAATTCTTGGGATCTAAGTGTCCAACCACCAGTTCATAAAGCGATGATTGGTGATTCTGTTAAGAATCACTTTTGAGTCTCCTTCAATCACCACCTTCTTTATTCCGTTAGCAGTTGCCCATTTAAGTCCTTCCTCTAAAGTGATGATTTCTGCAATGTTGTTGGAAACAAAGCCCGCTTGGCCACACACTGCCCCCATAAGGTTGCCCTCCTCATCTCTGACAACCGCTCCATAGCCTGATAAACCTGGGTTTCCTTTGCTAGCACCATCGAAGTTCATTTTTTTCCAACCGCTAGGGGGAGGCTTCCACTTCACCTTTTTTCATTCTAATGATTTGACTCCTTAGGTGTGGTCGCTGCTTTGTTTAAGCTTCCAAACCTACTCCGTTTCCATATCCCACTTTGAGTAATATTTATATTTACTATAAAAAATGTATGAAGGAAAATCGGGTGGACAGAACTAAAAATGTGAAAAATGGAGTTCTAGGGAGACTTGTCCACACACCCACAAAACTTCTTGGTGCAAGCTATGGAGTCATGAAGTATGGCTCAGCTTCCCAAGGTTGGTTCCATGGTTCTCTATCTCACAAGGTCCCTCAAACCAATGTTTTTGCTCTTAGATCACTGAGCAAAATGGTTTAGGGATGACAAATGCAAGAACGAGGGATGCTTTTGTTGATTTTAAGATGAGATGCATCCTAAGCTATGCATGATCCTATAAATGCAATAAACTAGTTATAAGATGACAAGGTTAGCAAACAAGACTATCCTAGCATACTATAGTAGTCCCTGATTTAAGCTAAATGATAAAGAAAGTACTCTAAACATGCATATTTAGAATAATTTCTATCTAAAAGAGAGGCTAAAATGATGAGCATAAAATGGTATGAAAGCTTGAATGTATTTGAGCATAAGTATGATGCTAAAGACTTGGTTTTTAAAATGGAGGAATGAGAGCTCTATTTATAGAAAAAATAGGGCAATGGATGGTCAGGATTGAAAGAGTTAATCAAGGGCTAAGTTTGAAAGTTGGGGATCCATGTTTGTAATTGGCACCAATGAAATGGTGACAAATGTCAACATAGGGTGGGTTGAGAAAAGGGGTTGGAGGCATTAAATGCCTGAGAAGACCTCATGGTTATCCTAGGGGGTAAGGGTTAAGCTTCAGTTAGGGTTATCCATTGGATTAAGTTTTAATCAAAGGATAAACTCTTGTGCAAATGATTAAGGGATAACCATGGTCAAAGCAATGAATGCTTGATGAGACCCTTGGGTTACATGGAGGTTGAGTTAGAAGAAATTCTTTAATCATGCTAGAGGGTTGAGTTAACCATTAATGGTTTGGGAGACTTGGAAAGTTAAGTGGTTGAAGCCTTTAAAGGTTTTCAAAGACTTTGAGGATTTGAGAAGTGACCTCCCCTTGCTTAGGGATGTGACAAAGTTTAGTAGATGGGTTAGGCTAATTAGAAGTGTTTAGAAGAGTCTAGAAGGATGTTAGCAATAGGATTTAGGAGGTAAGTGGGAGATGTAGGATTTTGCAAGTGGATGGAGGGATAATAGGATTTAATTGAAATAAAATGAATTTACTTCAATTTGGTTGCAATTTGGGGAAATTAAATAAATTTGATTTATTCAATTTAGGATAACTATTTAATTAAATTTGAATTTAATTAAAAGTGGATAGAAGGGATTTAATTGAATAAAATGATTTATTCATTAAATGGTAAAAAGAAGTCTAGTGAATTTAATTTAAATAAATTGAGTAATTTACTTAATTTAAATAGAAGAATGTGGGTGATTCAATTAAATTAGATTTAATTAAATAGAGAAATGAACATAAAATATTCATTTAAGAATATGGTCATTTTTATACGTCTACAATATTTACTATTGAAGATCTTGCCATTGATTGTTTCTTCTATGGGCCCTTTAATTTTATTGATCAGGATATTAGCCTCCAACTCTTCTTCCCTGAAAATCCTTTTGTTTCTCTCCTTCCACACATGCCAGACCACCATTGAAGGGCTTGAAATCCACAAGCTTCCCCATTTTGAAGATTTGCCCCCTGTCGACCAAGCAAGAATGAAATCTTTGAAAGAACCGTTATAAACCATATAGTTCTGAAGTTGGAACTGCAACCAATCCCAACACTTCCTAGAGAAAGGACAATTGTACAATAAATGGTCTATTGTTTCTTCCTCATTTTTGTAGAGACAACATCTGTTGCGCCCCTGAATACCTATTAACTTCAATCTATCGCTTGTAAGGATTTTTCCATGCAGAGCAATCCAAAGAAAAGCCCTCGCTTTAGGTAACACCCATCTATCCCAACATAAGGCAGTTGGCCAGTTGCCATCTTTTTGCCTCTTTCTTTGTAATTCATATCCCAAGTTAACCTTATAATTCCCTGATTTAGATGCATTCTAGATAAGGGTGTCTTTTTTGGTTGTCAGATAGATGTTTCTGCTTTGGAGAATGTTGACCACCTTCACACTATTTGCATTCTGAGCATTTTCGAACCTTTTCCATCTTATTGGAGAGTTTAGGCGACAATCTTCTTGAACATAATCTGCCACCATCGTGCCCATAGTTGCTTCCTTCTCATTAATCCAGTCTTGGTCATCGATTTCCTCTACGAATTCTTTGTCACTGTTCCATGAGTCCCTCCAGAATTTAGCCTTGCAACCGTCACCTATTCTCCATGACAAGTGTTCGGTAATGATCCTCCTGCTCTCCCATATGAACTTCCAAAGCAGAGACCCTCCTATCGAATTCGCCATGGTGAAAATTCTTTCTGGCTCATTCAAATCCAGATATTTGTGTGACATTACCTTGCACCAACCTTTGTTAGGACAATTGTACATCTTCCATGCCAACTTCGCTCCCAGCGCCAAATTCTGCAAATTCATCTTTCTCAGGCCAGCTCCGCATTCCGCTTTGAGCATGCAAACTATTTCCAAGTTGATCAATGAGATCTTTTTTCCTTCCTTCGATCCTTCCCAAATGAATCTTTTTAGCAAACCATCCATTGCCGATAATGCCTTAAATGGAGCCCTGTAACATGGCATGTAATAAATTAGGATGGTGGATAAAACCTATTTGATCATCTAGATCCACCCCGCCTATGATAGCCACTTATTCTTCCATAAGGCTGATTTGGCTTTGCATTTGTTGATGACTTCTTCCCAAAGCCTGTTGTCCACTTTGCCTGCATAAAGAAGAACCCCAAGGTATTGAATCGGGAAGTCACCTTGGCCGAAGTGCAACACACTTACTATTTTCTCTTGAATTCTCTTGCTGGAGTTGAGGAAGTAAATTTGGGACTTCTGCTTATTCATACTCTGCCCCGATTCCTTTTCATAATCTTCGAGAACACTGTAGATGACCTGAGCTTCTCTTTCTGAAGTGGCGCCAAAGAGGATGGTGTCGTCTGTAAATTGAGAGTGGGACACCAGATTCAAGCTTTCCTGGATTAAGAATCCTTTCCAAAGACCTTGCCCGACCTTTCTTTTGATTTGCTTGCTGAGCACGTTTTCCATAAGAACAAACATGAAGGGCGACAAAGGATCTCCTTGTCGTAGTCCGTTAGAAGATTGGAAGAAACCGCACATGGAACCATTAACAATAATTGAGAAAAATACAGTTGAAATACAATGAACTATGCATCTCAACCATTTTTCATCAAAGCCAAATTTCCTGAGGATCTCTATTAAGAAATTTCACTTTACTCGATCGTAAGCCTTGGAAACATCTAGTTTAACAATCATACCTTGAAATTTGGAAGAATGCATTGAGTGGATGGTTTCGACTGCCATAATGATGCTGTCCATGATTTCACCCCCCGGAGTGAAGACATGCTGCTCTGGCAAAATTATGTTCTTCAGGATTGGTTTAAGTCTATTGACCATTACCTTGGAGATTATTTTGTAGAGGGAATTACATAGAGAAATTGGCCTGAAGTCCATGATAGAAGAGCAATCTTGTTTCTTCGGGATCAATGCAATGTTAGTATGATTGATCTCTTTGACAAACTTCCCCTGTTTTCTAAAGTCTTCCACAATTCGAAGTATGTCATTCCCCATGAAACCCCAACATTTTTGATAAAATTCCATCGTGAATCCGTCTGGGCCTAGAGCTTTATTTAGGTGTTGATTGAAGGCCGCCTTTCTAACTTCATCAAGCGAGAAGGGGCAACATAAAGTTCTATTATCTTCATCTGAAATCACATTTGGGATTATGTCTGCTAACAAGCGGGACCGCGAATTTTGTTCCACTGCATCCCCAAGTAGTTTTTTGAAGAAATTCACCGCTGCCTCCTCAATGGCTTCTAGGGAAGAGTGCAACTTACCTTCTAGATCAATGATCATGGCTATTCTGTTCTTGATCCTGTGAGATTTTACTGATGCGTGGAAGTTTTTGTGTTTGCGTCTCCCTCTTTAATCCAAAGCTCCCTGGATTTATCATGCCAAAAAAATTCCTCTCTCAAAAGAATTTTTGCCAGTTCCTGCTTGAGGGAAACTTCTTTGTGGTACGTTTCATTTGTCATCCCAGAGATGATAGTGGTCAAATTTATTTGATTTAATTCCTCCTCAATTCTATTTCTTTCTCTGAAGATGTTCTTGAATGTTTCTCTATTCCATTTTTTGATCTTCTCTTTAAGAAACTTTAATCTTTTTATGAAACAATAGCTCGGTGAACCCCTAAAAGTGTTACTTTCTGTCCACCATTGCTGAAGATGCGAAGTGAACTCTGGATCTCTCCACCACATACTTAAGAATTTAAAACTACTACTTCCTTTGGTTGGAACCTCACACAGTTTAAGTTCTACTGGAAAGTGATCTAAAAGGGATATAGGAAGAATGAGAGCCTCTACCTGGAAAGATGACTCCAACCACGATTCACCAATGAGATGTCTATCCAATCTTTCTAAAATATGGGCAAAATTTTCTCTTCTGTTAGTCCAGGTGAAGGTTCCATTCTTTGGAACTACATCCATCAATTGATTTTGCACTGCAAAATCTCTAAAATCTTCCATAATCTTGTTTGACATTCTCAGACCTTCCTTTTTCTCATCCAAATCAAGCAGGGCATTAAAATCACCAACCACTACTATCTTATCGTTCCCTATTTCTAAATTTTTTTTTGTGAGAACCTGCCATACCTGATATTTTTCTGTTGTTTTTGTTGGACCGTAGACATTAGTTAAAGGGAAATTCAAATTCTCCTTAAAACTGTTTACTGAGCATAACATCTAATGATCTGCTTTCTCCATTAGAGTTATTCTGACTTGAGAAGGATTCCAGATAACTCCCAACCCACCAGCGGCCCCTGTGGCTTCTTGGAAGATGCCTTCCCAAACCTTGCAAGAATTGATGAAGCTATTTGCCTTCTCTTTGTCCATCTTTGTTTCCTGAAAGGCGATTATATCACTGCTACTTCTAAATAATGCTCTTTTTACCAAGCATCTTTTGTCAGGAGCCGATAGACCCCTGACATTCCATGTGGCGATCTTCATCTTTTGCCAGGGGAGGAGCCTTCTCCCCTAGCTTTCCTCATGAAATCAAAGACACTGACAATGCCTTTCTCCTTGGCACATTCTTCTCTCTTTTGGTGGTTGCTTCTCCTGCCTCTGGATCCTTTGGCCTTGCCCAAAAGGATGTTCGCCAAGTGGCTGATGCATCTCAGATCAACATTTTCCAATGCGTCCTCTTGGTAAAAATCCTCATCCAAATCCTTATCCAGTTCGAATTCAGTGTCTAATAAGCCTTTACTAATGTTTAAAGTTCTAGGGGATGATGGAATTGCCCCTCCTTCCTTGGATCCTATCACTGCTTCTTTATAGGACCCTTCACCTTCAACTAAAGAAGGAATTGCATTAGCAATCCTATTCTCCATTACCTTGGCTTCTCCTCTATTCTCCGCGGGAGAGTTTACTTCCTTTTCTTCTCGCCTAGGGGATTTAACTTCATCTCTCTCTACCACCGAATCCATAACCATTTTTTTCGGTTTTCTCCTCCATTGTTGTTCTGGTTTTCTGAGGGGATTCTTGGCCTTCCTAACAAACAATCTGCAATTCTCAGTAGCGTGCGACTTGCTGCCACATCTGGAGCAATGTCTCCTCTCTTTTTCGATTTCTAACCGTTGTCTCCATAATCCGTTTGCAGTTTGTAAACGGATATACTCTGGGATTTTTTTAACTACAACAACTTTTATTTTTACCAACTTACATAATTCTTCCTCATCGTCGAAATCAGTTTCTAATACCGTTCCCAACATCCTGCCTATCTTCTCCAGGTAAGACTCTCCCCAGTATTCTATTGGTAGATTATACAGATTGACCCATATCGGGCTTGAATACACTACCAAAGGGATTGGGTTAAAGTTAGGTATCCATGGTTGCAAGTACACCATGTGCTTTTCTACATACCAGTTCTCCTGATTGAGGATGTGATCTCTCTCCGATTGGTTTTCAAAGAGCACCACAAAAAATCCCCTTGGGATAAATTTGATAACAACGTGGTCCCCCCAACTTTCTGCCACCCATAGTTTAATATTTTTCCTTGACCAATTAAGGCCAATGATCCTTGCGATCACTGCGTGGTTTTCCCAGAGGTGGCTATCTTCTTCGAGTTCCTCCCTAAGGTCCACCACCATCTCATCTCCCTCCAGGCCTCGCCACCCATTTGGTTTACCTATGTTTCACCCTGCTCTGCCATTAACCTCCAACCGTTTTTGCAGAGCTGATTCTGCCATTTGTAAAGTCTATCTAAGATTGTTATGAGCTAAGGTGCATAAAATGTAAATTAGATTTCTACTCAAGTGTGTTAGAGTAAACCCTAAATGAAATGATCAAATGTGAAACATGAACTAGCTCAAGAATGCATGAATCACATAACTTGAATGATAAAACTAGGTTTTGAAGCTTAATTACAAAAATGTGAGAATAACATGAAATCATACCCAAACCCTTAGGATGAGGTACAAACCAATCATCAGTAGTTGGTGACTCCCTATCATCCTCCAACATCCCTTGAAGCTTCCATCATGATGAATAAATAGTGATGAAGACTTGAATATGGTTGATGTTTGCTTAAATTTTTAGATATGTAACTTCAAATAAAATAGGTTCTTCACCTCATAATGATATTTCCAATTTGTGTAATTGATTTATTATCTTAATAAGGAAGGTAACTCGCTTATATATGAAATTATAACTTTAAATTAATAAAAGGTTGAGTTAAAATAACCATTTTTCTTATTGAGGATAGATCTAGAAATACCAAGACCGACACTTTATCCCCTCCTAAAATTTTAGCCAAAAGGTATTAGATGATGTTGCTAGGCAACATTGTTCTGACAAAATAGGCCCAAATTTTTAGGGTTGTGAGATAACAGGGTTTTGATATTGGATCTATATTTTAGATGAAAAATCATGTTCTATTATTTAAAAAAATATAGAGCACACCTTAAACAAGGATCTATTATGTGATTCACTTCATGACATTGCTATGTTTCATGGCGGAAAATCATTTATATGTCATCATAATCGAATCTCCACATATTCATTTACTTTGAATGTGTGTGTGTGTGTGTATTCTATCTCTATCTATCCCCTTTTCCTTTCTATCTTTATCTCTCCCTCTCCTCTTCCATCTCAATCTCTATTCTTCTTTATCTTCTTATCTCCCTCTCCCCCTCCCCCTCCTCCCTCTCTATTTCTATTGCAAACATAACATGAGCCTATTGGTAATGGAGTCTAATTATCTTTTTAATCATGTTTGGATACCTGCTAATTGATCTTATATACAACACACATATATACAACAAATAAACCAAAATTTTCTTTAATTAATCTTCTAAACCTCTTCTAGTGCAATCGCTAGTATTATTCTCAATCTTTTTTATATGTTGTTAAAATCCTTTACTTAATTTGAGTCACTTAGACAAAATCATATCACTTTCCACTTACAATATTTTACCCTTTTCCTTTTATTATTTTCAAAAATAATTTCCAAACAAATTGTGGTTTTGTGACTATCATGCAATGTTTTTCTATTTTGTATTGGAGTACTTGTTGTGAGGAGAAAAAGCTCGGCAAACCCTAATTTTTTGTTAAAAGGCTAGACGCAGCTAAACGGTCGTTGAGCCATCCCTGCCACACGACTGAGCAAATTTTAACTCGCAACGAATATTTTAGGGTGTCGCATTGGGAAAAAAAATCTGCTTTGTTAGGGTTTCGTAATAGTTTTCCTGCAAACCCTGTCAATTTTTCTCATTGATAGCACGACACAATTTTTGCAGAATCTTGAGGTAAGTCAGTTGCCATTGCTTCAGCTAATTTTTTGTGGGATCCGTGCGCGGGTTTTTTTGGGTTATGTTTTATTTTATTTTTCTGTTATTATCTGTTCAATGAGGACATTGGTTCTGTGGTTTTATCTAATGCTTGTTTTCATATAGATATTATTGTAATACCTAGTATTGATCCTTAAGTGAAGAAAAACAACTTGTACAGTTGTTTGTATGATGTATGTTCCTTTTATTTACCTTTCTTCATTTTGGGGCCAAAATTAACTGTAGTACACTTACTGCTGAAAATTCGATTCTCTTTTCCTCTGTATGGTGCCATTAATTTGACTTCTAAATAACCTAATGTATCAGCCTATCTCCTTGGAGCATCATTGTAATTGATTTTTACACTGAATTTGATTCTTGTAGAAGTGTTTGTGCCTATTTGGTTATTGATTTTGTTCTAAATCATGCCATTTTTTCCCTCATACTAATTACAAGAAGCAAGGTTACATATAGCTGAATTAACCAAAGATATAAGGAGGTCAGGTCAGATATCTGATAAATTCTACATTTTGGAAAATATTTATTGCATGTTTATTTTGTCTTTTAACAGACCTTTGTGAAACAATGTATTTTTCTGTTTTCAATTGATGTAATCGTGGGTGAAGGTACCAGCTAAGGGATGCCCAAACTTGCAGCCCTAACACACAGAACAATTGCACAGCAGAAAACATTAACAAAGAACACCATTTAAATTCAATTTGAACTCAACAATTCTTGGGAATGATATCCTCTATTAATTTCCAGAATTATATCAAGTTGCTTGGATGGACTTAAGGCTTTTAAGCCTTATAATACTCCTACGAACCAGTTACAGGCCAGCTACAGTCATCCTCGTTATCCTGCTTCAACTTGTAATTGCTACCTTGCATCTCAGTCACTTTCATATAATATTCTGGGCAAAAGATCTTCTATAAATTATTACAGTGTTTTTGGTAGCATGGCTTTTGCACATATTCCTAAGGAAAAGACTATTTATATATAGTGCCATTATAGAAGGATGTTTGGTTTGAAATGTATGCATATCTTAATTAGAATCTAAGCATGGATGTTGCAAACCTCGAATTGAATTAAAAGTGAGGATGGTACTGTAAGATTGAACATATTGCTAGATACAGGAAATGTGATGTATTGCAAAGTACAACATTTTAGACAAGTCTGTACCAATTGGTGTTAAGTGAACTTTCATGGACTTGTACTTGCCCCAGACAAGCAGAATATAATTGTTACGAACTTGTCCTTCGATTTGCAAACGAGAGAATTGATCATTTATTAATTTTGGGTATCCACTCAAAATATGACTTTTATGGCTCACTTAAGTTCATTTATGGTAATATAAAATAGTTATTGCACTCTTGGACATGAAGTTAACAATTTCTCTATGAAGTCCTTTGATTCTCTGCTACTCTAACCTTTCTGTTCTATGTTCCATTTCTGAACACTTGAGAACATAACACGTGAAAATTGAGAAAAAGCATCCAAGTGGCTTTGTCCATTTGCTCAACCTGGATATATGTACATTGAATTGCATTTCTAGTTGCAATTTAGATTATTTCCATAGTATTAATAAATTACATACCTAAAAAATATTTTAACCCCATTATGCATATTTTTAATGCTTTGGTGCCATGGACTCATGAATTTACAAGAATGTAACAATATTTCAAAAATTGGGAAATCCATTCAAGTGACCTCTTTACTCTCTCTCATTCTGGATGTATTTGCAATGAATAGCCTGTATGCAATTTATTTACATTATTTAGGTTATATGTGGAATTGTACATGATTTACATCTTTGTAAGCTAACAATGACTTCCTTATCTTAAAAAGGCATGAAACTTTTACTTATATGCTTCACTAGTGAATTTGCTGTACCTGTACATTTAACTTACCATCTTGTAAGAAAAGCCAAAAATAAAGATATTTGTTACCTCTTGTTGATTGTGATGTCCTTCAATGAATTCAAAGGAGATGCTTTCCCATGACTTTGAAGGAACTAGTGATGGAACTTGTAAACCCAACTTGTTTTCAAAATGTTGAACATATTTTGTATCAGAGATAGTTAACAAAAAAAATTGAAATTTAGAAACATCATATTGCATGTTCAGCCAATACAAGTATTTTTGCAAACTAGTAATTTGTTCTCCCTATGCCAAAATGATTTGAAATTTTTGAAGTACTCGCTTTTATAAGAAAATTTATTTGACTTTGACCTCATGCAATGAAAATCATAATTATTTTGTGGAGAAGGCCATCGTTGTTTTATAAATCAATCCCACATCCTTCAGCCAATACCTAAATACTCTTTGTAAAGCTTTGTGTGTGTAGTATTAGTGATAGTTAACAAAAAGATATGTACAAAATGAGGTGATAACATCATCCTAGTCGTAATACAGAAGTGTACGACATGAATAAAAAAATTCGTACAGCCAACAAGAAGAGCAGAAGTTGCTAATATATAACACTAATACAATAAAAGACTAGTTTTGAAGTATTCCAAAAGAGGTAGCCATCAAGCTGTTTCTAGCAACATTTTGTTTATTTGTTGGTTTTAAATTTATTTATTCATTTTGTTTTCCTTGTTCTTGGAATTATATTGTTACAAATTGTGTGGACGATTTTCTGATAAAAAGTGTTTTATTACTTGAAGAAAGCAATTGATGGTAGTGAGTTACAATCTAAAAATGTGTATAAGTTTATATATAACTATTATATAATACTAATATGCTTTTAAAATTTATTTTAATATTCTATTGGCACATCCCATGAACCTCCTATGAGTGTAGTGCTAGTTATTAAAATAAATAAATCCCATCTCCTATATATATTGCAATATTAAAGAAATTGCTAGATGCATAATAAATTCATAATTATTCTTTGGAATAGATCAAAAAGATTTGTGATGAAATAAAATTTGCTTTCCATCTTCCCACAAACCCTAAACCTAAACTGTTCAAGCTGACAATAAAATAGAGTTTTACAGGACCTCAGATAAAAACCTAGAGCAGGTTTAAGAAGTCCAAAAGAGCTAAATATAAACCCTAATGTTTTGCAGTGTGAAGGATAGATTAGGGCTTAGAGGTGGTTGTCAAAGGAAGGAGAGGCAAAGATGGTGCAGAGGCTAACATACCGCAGGCGCCACAGCTATCACACTAAATCCAATCAGACTCGAATTGTCAAAACCCCTGGTACAAAAATATCCTTCAGGTTTTTTTTTAAACTTTGTAACAGGGTTTTTTAATTTCTATTGCTAGCCATCTGTTTATATGCGTTTTAACATGTATTGGTTTACGTATATTTATGTAGGTGGGAAGCTAATCTACCAGACTGCCAAGAAGAGGGCCAGTGGACCCAAATGCCCAGTTACTGGCAAGAGAATTCAAGGAGTAAGATGCTTTATACCATTAGTTTTTTTAATTTTCACTTCTTGTATTGCTTTCACTAGGTAATTTTCCTCAGTTACTGGGTTCGTCGGTTTTGGGCTCCAAACACGAACTGGTCCGTGTTGGGTTCACCCAGGGTCCAGCAAAAGGGCAAACCCTGGGCGGACCCTGGGCGAACCCAACGTGGACCCGTGTGAACCCACGGGCTGGGCCAGTCAATTTACCAAAACAATTATATGGCATATGACATAATATGATATTATTGAAATTCTTAACTATCAATTGGTTTTTGGCATATTTCAATGATGAAATAGCATACTACTAAATGTATTTAGATTTGTAATTTTGTATATTTCTTTAAATTTTTGCATATATATATATATATACCTGTACGGACAAAACCAATCCACAAATCGAAAAGGCCAATTTTTTTTTCCCGAACCCAATCCTGAACCCGAACCGGTAACTTAGGTATTTTCTTGTCAGTGTAGAGTAAGGTAAACTCTGAAGGCATATTCGTTTCTAAGGACAAATATGAATTGTAGTCTAGGGATTTTTGTAACCCACATAATCAAATATACCAATGAACAAAAAATCCTGACATTTTCAACTTATTTTACATTTTCCTTCAGTGCTGTTTTTTCTATTATCTTGCAATTTTTTAAATCTGGATGTTTATAATTAGTGTATCTGTTATATCGTGTTATATTTTGTTTATATTATTTCTGTTTGGTGGAATCTCCCTAAAGGTTGCACACATTCTCAATTGTAATTTTGTCATTGCTGATTCATTTATGAAGCTATCAACTGGATTATTTTAAACTCAAATATTAAGTTTTTGATGGTTTATACTTAACAGATTCCTCATTTGAGGCCTGCTGAGTACAGGGTGAGCAGGCTGAAAAGGAGCAGGAGAACTGTTAACAGGGCCTATGGCGGGGTTCTGACTGGTTCAGCTGTGCGAGAAAGGTACATTGTCATGGTTATTGCCTTATATTTTTCATGTTGTGATATTCCTAGTCTTTGTTTTTGGTTAATTCATTTTCTTATTTGTCTAGATTCTTCATATTTCTCTCTCTCTCTCTCTCTCTCTCTCTCTCTCACTCTCTTTCTCTCTACCCTGTAAACATATCTTCTGAATGTTGATCTTTTTTTTCCCTTTTAAAAGATTCCATTAAATTCAGCCTTTACATTCGAATGATTTACATTATTCTGTTGGCAGTTTACTTCAAATTTTCCTGTAATGTGTGCTTTGTAAACCATTCTTATCTTCAGTGATTATTGTTTGATTTGATTTTTTTACCTATTTTGTTGGCTGATGATAATTATTTATTTCATCAAATCTTGATAAGAAGCCCCAGCTAAGGGTATACATTCTGTGCGATTTTTCTTTTGACTTGTAATCATTTTTGTCTAGTTAATTTGTCCATATGCAATATGAATATCGTGTCCATGTAAGTACCAAGAGCGTATTCATTCTAGTTTGAATGGATCATTAACTTGGTACATGTTGACCTTAAAGTTGGATCGTATAGCTTGCAGAAAAATTTGGGGTTGTAAGGATAATAGATTTTTCATATTTGCAAGGTTATATTTATTTTGGTTGAAGTAAAGATACTGTTTTTCTCAGCATATATTTAGTTATTTTGTTAGTGTTGTTGGTAGATCACCTTGTTATAATTGCTACCCATTTCAATTATATTGCAGGATTATCCGGGCGTTCCTTGTTGAAGAGCAGAAGATTGTTAAGAAGGTGTTGAAGATTCAGAAGTCTAAGGAGAAGACTACTAAGAGTTAGAAATGAGGATATGATAGTATAACAGGCATTTTTACCTATAGGTTATCAAGATGAACTGTGGTAACCAAATATTTTGGTTAATGTTGAGAAAAGTAGATTGTTTTTTTGGCCCAATTATGGGTAGCTATGAGCATACTTAGTCCCTTTCATCACACAGAGGGCTTGAGGTTTTATTCATCTTAAAACGGACAGTATTTGTCAATCATCTACCCGGAACTATTTTTTTTAAGTACATTCAAGTGGACTATATGTATTGTATGCTAGTTGTTCATTTACATTGACTTTTTTTACATGTTTAAAATTGCTAATTGATGATAAAAAAATTTATTCTCATTCACTTCTTGTGGGTTTGATTATATTTATTTTTATGATAATATAGTTTGCATTTAAAAATTGCAGGACTAGAAATTGGAACGTCGAATTTGAGCATACAAGGAATCAAATAAATCATGAGCTGTAAATTGGAAAAAAGGTTCAAAGCTCAGGCTGAGCTGTAGAGAAATGATTAGAGTAGATTAATAGGGACAAGGTTCTAAGCTCAGGTACAACTATAGAGAAATGAGTCAAGTAGCATTTCAAAAGGCCAAACAGCCAATTCCAGTGTGTATTGCCGCACCGAGTAATCAACTTATCTGGGATTTACAAGCAAACCCAATAATATAAAACTGTTGTACTCGAATATGGCAGTCTAAAGTTGATAAAAATCTAGGATAATATATCTGAATTGCAGCTTTATTTATGTCCAGGAAAGGACACAAATTTTGGGCATTTTGCTTGGACTAGGAAAGCTGCTAGTG
Organism: Cryptomeria japonica; assembly: GCF_030272615.1. Classification (NCBI taxonomy): domain Eukaryota; kingdom Viridiplantae; phylum Streptophyta; class Pinopsida; order Cupressales; family Cupressaceae; genus Cryptomeria; species Cryptomeria japonica. The sequence goes on along the minus strand of NC_081415.1, from coordinate 21,200,929 downwards.
AGCAAAGTTGGTTTTATGATAAAAATTATTAGAGAAGCGTCTGAAAGATTCTCAATAATTCATAGGATATATTATGTTCTATCCCTTAAATGCAAAGTTCGAAAAGAAAACATGACTGCCAATGAGATTCTTAATGACACCTTAGTGGAATGTATTTCAGTTACAACTGCCTTGTCCAGTCTACAGGTTCAATTAATGTTGCACTAGTTAACCTTAAGAAGTGGGGATGTTGATTTAGTCCCTAAGAGTATGATTCCGATGGCACAATCTGAACCTTCATAATTTTTTTCACATTGTGATGGCTCAATCTGAACCATCATAATATGTTTTACATTCTGATGGCACATTTGAATCGTCATAATTTGTTTTTGTGATATGCTATGGATTTATCTGTGTGAGTAGGTATATGCACATATGTTGAAGTGAATGTTAATTTCACTGCTCTCTTGCAGTAATATCTGTTCTACGTTGCATTTCATTTTTGTAAGTGTATTAGTTGATTTTGGGCATTTCTATCCTTTATGCTTGTGAGTAAACAGTTCTATCTAGTTTGAAGCATTGCATTTTCCTGTGTATCCTTGAAGCTTGGTTATGTAGATTTGTCGTTATGTGTAATGTTTGTTAAGATGGATCAAACCAGTCAAAATTAACTTCTTTAAACATGAAAACACAATTTAAATGTTGATTTGTTCTGGTGAATTAACGTGTGCGGTAGAACTGCTTCTAACTTATCATTTATTGCATACAAACTTAAAGCTTTTTCTTTGTTTGCTAAACATGCATCCCATTGAGATTTGAAATTTCCTTTTATCCTCCATTATTGGAAATGTAGTGATAGATTTGGTCCAAAGAAATGGTGGTATATGGTTGCTTCAATATGCCCATTTCACCTGAAAACGTTAACATGCTATTGTGCTGACACAGTCTTGCTTGTCACAGTTGACTTGTATTTGACAGGCAAAAGTTATAGTACACAAACACAGTTTGAATGATTTGTTTTTCTGAGATCTGCAGAATTTAATGATTTATTTATCTGTGACCATCAGAATCGAGAGTATTTGATGGGCAAAATTCTAGTTCAATGGGAAGATGGGTTTGTTTCACCTGCTGCAAGATGCATGCTACAAATAACCTGTCCAATAGTATTGATTTTAATGACTGACTATCTAAAACAGGTTAACATTTCCATAAGTTGCTCACAACAACCACTATTTAGTTATCGTGAACTGTAGGCCAGCTATTTTCAATGTGGAGATGAACGATCTTGTTATTTTGTATAGAAATCAGAAATAAAAGGCTCGATTTACATTGTTGTGCAATCACAGGAGTGTGCACGGCATAAGTTATATAAGATCGTCTGTTGCAGGTCTTTCAGTCTTTTTCTTCCTAAGAATATAAAACAACTGTGTTTAGAAAATTTGTGAAAACAATACACGTGGAGGGCTCCAAGAAGTGGCTGAAGATAGAGTTCTGTTATATAGTTGCCTTGCAAGGTTGCCATGAAACATGTGTTAAGACCTGGGCGTTGTTGAACACAGTTTTTCGATGAAATATGTGATACGTATATTTAAGCCTTTTTCCACATTTCTTTATTTTGAAAAAGATTCTTAATGCACGGGTATACAATTTCAAATGTAAGCCTTGTGAAAGGTGGTGACCCATTCACCATTAAAGTATATAAAAGAGATCATTTCAATCATTCAAGGATCACTTATCGCTCATGAATCCACAAAAGCAATCATCAAGTATCAAATCAAGCACACAATCAATCAACAAACCACCTATCAAATCAGCGTTCATTCTAATCATTCACCCATATATCTAACCAGCATTCATTACATAATCACTCACCAACACCTCAGATCGTACAATCAAAGAAATTCATTCTATCAACCAACCATTCATCAACAATCGAATAATCAAGTCTAGTTTGAATAGAATTCAAATAAAGTACAACCACGTAAAATATTAATTAAAGTGATGACTATGCAATATTATTGCATCCATTTATTGATAATTTTGTTAGGAAGATGCAACACTACTAGTCTTCCCTCATCAAGCATGCCATCTCGAGTTGGATGGATGGGAGGTCTTGAAATACTTGTGGGCCAAGGGGCCAAATGACTTGGAGGCTCATTCCATGCCCTTGGGCTTAGTTGAGGAAGATAGTCTCCTGCATCCTATAAAGATATATAAGATAGTAATTATCTATTTCATTTCCATCGGTAATCATATCTTGAACCAATGTGAGACATTTGATAGGGAAATGCAACAATATTGATTACCTCATCAAGTACGCCAACCCCAAGATGTATGGACTGTAGGTCCTACCATTCTTGCAGACCATTGGGGTTGAATGACTCGAATGGTCATTTCGTGCCCTTGGGCTTAGTTGAGGAGGACAATCTCTTGGCATCCTATCAAACTTTTCCATCAGATTCCTAATATGGTTAGCTATTCAAAATGAGCTATGAAATGGATACAAACAAATTTAGCATCCATTGTTTTCAATAGGGATTATTTGTATATGATCATATATCCTTGATATTAATGCTTGATGGTAAGTGTAGTCATACAAATCTGTCCAGTGTAATTAAATAAATATTCGCTATTTATTTGATTAAAAATTTACTAGCCATCAGTTAATTAAATTAATATTTAATTAATTCATCTTCAAACATTCTTCTATTAATTAAATAAATTATTCAATTTATTTTAATTAATTCATTAAATCCAATTCCAATCAATTAAATAAATAAAATCTATTTATTTAATAAAATCCTATTTTCTTCTTTTAAATAAATTAAATAAAACATTTATTTAAATCATTATCTCCACCCCATTTGCATTTTCCTACAAAAGCAACTTGCACACATTTATTGAAATAAATGAATTTTTATTTTAATAAAATCCTATTTTCCCTTACCCACCAAATCCACTTGCAAAAATCTAATCCCCTTTCTAGATTCTTCTAACCCCTTCCTAATTAGCCTAATCCATCCTCTAATTATTGTCACATTCCTAAGCAAAGGGAAGTCACTTCTCAAAGCCTAAAAGTCTTTGATAACCATTAAAGGCTTCCAACCTTCAACCACTAAATGTCTCAAAGTCTTGGATAGCCTTTGAAGGCTTCCAACCTTCAACCACTTAATCCACAAAGTCTTCAAAAACCATTAATGGTTAACCCAAACCCTCTTACATGGTTAAAACATTTGTTTTGACTCAACCTCTACCCAACCCAAGGGTCTCATCAAGCCTTTAATGCTTTGACCATGATTATCTCTTAATCATTTGCACAAAGGTTTATCCTTGGATTAACTCTTAATCCAGTGGATAATCTTAATTTAGGCTTGATCCTTAGCCTTTAGATAACTATGAGGTCTTCTCAGGACTTTAATGCCTCCAACCTCTTCTTTCAACCCAACCCTATGTGGACACTTGTCACCATTTTATTGGTGCAAATTGTACACATGGATCCCCAATTTTCAAGCTTGACCTTTGATTAAACCTTTAATTCTGGCCATCCATTGCTCCATTTTTCCTATAAATAGAGCCCATTCCTTCATAATCCAGATCCTGAAAACTTGTATGCATTTAGGCTATAGACATTTTTAGAGAGCATTTAGCATAGCATAACTAAAATCTTGTCTTTTGGTAAAATCAATCATTTTAGCATCAATAGTATATTATTTAGCTTTTCATTTTATATTTGAAGCTTAATATTAAATCTCAATCCTCCATAAGCATCCATAGTGCAAAAAGCTGCTGAGAGCTACACTATTTTGGAACTTGGAGAGGAGAGGAACAAGGGAGAAGAAGCTAAGACCATGCTAAGAGGCAGTTGGAGATGTCTCATAATCTTTGTTTTGTTTATTAGATACATTAGCATGCTTTTTACTGTCTCTTTTGGTATGCCTTCATAGATTAGTTTTTGATTGACTAACACTAATGTTTTGTGTGTTTTTGTGTTATTTTATCTTAGACTAACCTTGTGCCATTTAGGAGGGCATCATTTGGTGAACCCGACATGAATCGAACACCAAAAACATATCCTTTTTTTTTTTAAACTAACATGTTTGCTTGTTGAAAGTGACACACAGGTCGCGTTTCAACGCTATTGAACACGTTCTAGCGCTTCCGACAATTTTTCTTTTAGCACTATTGTTCTTACAATAGCGCTATTGTAAAATTTTCGGCGCTTTTGAAATTGTTTTAGCGCTTTTGCGATTCTTCTGGCGCTATTGGAAACATTCTAGCGCTTCTGTCTTTCTGTTTCTTCTGTTCTTTCAGCGTTGTTTAAATTAGCGCTTCTGTTAAACACAGACTAGCGCTACTGTATAAGTTAGCGCTTCTGTCAAAACACAGACTAGCGCTATTGCAACAGAGTGTCGTCCAAGTTGCCTTGTAACCGAAAAATTGAACATTTTAGGCTTGTGGAAGCGCCCCTTGAGCACCGATTTTTACTAACTTGTTTTTGTTCATGTAGGTTAAAAAAAAAAAACTCACCATAAAAATCACAAATTTGTCCTTTGGTGCTTAAAAAGAACTTGAAAAACACAAAATAACAAATTTTCATTATTTTCTAGTTAGGATTCATCTTTACTTTGGTGTTTAAAATCAACCAAACAAAGTTTCTTTCCTTGCATAACATCTAAAAATCACAAGCCACACTTCAATTTTGGGCAAATAAAATACACAATCCACTTGTTTTGATTTTTGCAACCAATTTTACTTCATGCAAACGTGTTTTTCATTAAGTTGACTAGGATTTCCGAATTCTAGATTACAAAACACATTGTTTTTGAAGTTAAAAAGAACACCATGACTGTTGGAGCAACATCTCCAAATAGTTAAATCACATTGCAATGATGGATTAAAAAGAACAAGTGTCTTTCGTGTTTGGCACGCTTGTGCACAAAGGTCAGTCGAGTGGACCTACCTCTAACACACACTATCCTCTCCCTTGGCTCTCGTGGTCCTAGGTGCAAGAGAAAAGTGTTAATAATGCTCAAATTTTATCTTTTTAAGAGAGGCCTGCCAAGGGATCGATACTCTTGGAAACGACCTCGAGCGGTAAATCTTTCGAGCCGCTATAGAAATCAGGTGAGAGTGAAATTTGTAGCCTTGGGTATAGCTGTTCCTACAGTGTAATTGGCCGAAAAGACAAATGGGTCTCACCACCAGTTACAAGGCTCTTAAGTGAGTCACTGCAGAATGAACTTATGTCCAAAAACATTGAACATGACTAAACACCTTTAAGTAGTAGCCCACTCGTTCTATTGATTGAGGATATTTGAGATATAATTTAGTGCAAGAGCATAGATGGTTTTGCTCCCAAGATACTCACCATACATATTTCCTTGAGTAGAAACATGGCTTTTTGAAAAGTCACTTGTGGCTTGATAAAAGTGGTGACTCCCCCATCATAGGGATCATCTATTTGTTATGCTCGTGCAAGACTTAGTATATCACATCCTTACTTGCCACGGCGGGATTCATAAGGTATGTAGTACCAAAGTCGAAGAAATATCAAGATGTGGGCTAAATTTATCACAACTGGCCATTTGACCTTAGGGATAAAAAGTGTTTGAAGTGTGTTCATTTTAAAGACCAAGTGCAAATTGAGCCAACTTCAGGCTTTGGAAATACACCTTAAAATACATCTAAAGGAAGGGTCAAAAACAAGTCCAAGGATTGGGTTGATCTAGACCCATACTCATTTGTGCCTTTGAGGCAACATTCTTGTGTTTTTGTGTGCTTGCTTTTGTTTTCTTGTCAAAGAAAAAAAAATCAGAAAATCAATCCCCAAAACAAAGTATTCATCCAACATTTCTCAAAAACAACCAAAAATACCAAAAACAAAGTACAAACAACAAAGAGTCAAATTTTATGACCATTCTTCACATCTTGCGAAAGAAGAAGCGTCATCAGAATATCACCTTGAAAAGAAGACCATTAAGCTCAAAGGCTTTGATCAAAAGAAGAAAGTTCTTCTATCTAAATAGACAAATCTTTGTCTCACATAGAGTCTTTCTACATCGCATGCGTCTATACCTTCAAGGTAAAACAAATGAGTTTGATTCAGAATCATTGAATCGTAGAGCTTTTATGCAATATAGGGCTCTGAGTTATCACAAAAATCAAGGAGGAAAGATTAATCCCAACTTCTTCCCAAACGTCTGTATCACCTACAACACAGCTCGAGAAGTGCCACCAACACCTGAAAGGGAAGAGATAGAGTTTGTCCCATTTGTAACACAAAGTTTTTATTAAAGTTGAAAACAAAAACATCCATCATCTCATTCATACATCATCACTTCATCATCAATCCGTCCCAAACTCTCAAAACATCAAGAGGTTCTTGTCCCAAGTTCTCTTTTAGATATTGCTTGAATCAAACACATCACATTACTTTTTTAGATTGTTTCTACATCTAGGATAAGTTCATCCTAAGAGACACATCTACGCAGGTTAAAACTAGTTCATGAGTGAATCCTCTCATTGCTAGGTAGTCAAAATCTTTAACACATCTCAGATTTCTCTACACCTTATCACATCCAAACTCCTCAAACAAACAAAGCAATTCAAAGAAGGAATTTCGGTTACACCTACCTTAAAGTGCTTGAGATCCACACACAACACAAATCACCAACCATCAATCTTTCATTTTATCGACAACTCATCATCATCTTCAATCAACTTTAACAAAAACTTGTAAGCAAAAATGGCTCAAACCCTATCACGGTCAAGGCAATGAGAAATAGAAATTGAGGAAGAAGAAGACGAAAATCTCAATGAATTTCAAGAAGCACTTGGAGGAAATATAAATGATGAAAACCCAAGTACTCCCACTCCTTCAACAATCGAAAGGGTTCAACATAACCCTCACTTTAACAGATTGTTTGATGAAATACTCAGGAGCAATGCGGATGCTCACTTCTTAAAACTCGCTCAAGAAGGAGCCAAACTCCCCTCTGACTTTGATCTTGCCCAATTAAGACAAGCATCAGAAAGACAAAGTCGCCATGAGGAGGAAAGAGGTAGAAATCACATCAGATATAACATTCCTCGAGGTAACCCACCACCTCCTCCTCCAAATGAAATGGAGATGTTGCGGCAACAAGTCGAGAATCTCGCCCAACAACTTCTAGTGGTGTTAAGACCAATCAATTCTCACTTAACGACATCTGTCCCTATCCTTTTGATAGGAATCTTTATATGCCACCCTTTCCACGCGAGTTCGAAACACCAAAATTCGAAAAATATAGAGGAAAGGGAGATCCTCGTGATCATGTCCGAGAATTTCATTCTGCTTGTCTTGAAGTGGCATATGAAGACACATACCTAATGCGCCTTTTTCCCCAAAGCTTGGGAGGAACAACCACATCATGGTTTTCCCGACTACCAGGTGGCATTAGAACATTTGAGGAACTCATCCAGAAGTTCCTATCTCATTACTCTTATAATATTGAACGCGACATCACCATGGCTGATCTGTGCAATACCAAACAAAAACCAGGTGAACTATTCTCAGTATTCCTACAACGATGGTGCCAAATGTCTAGCAGACGTTCTCTTCAGTTACCTGAACGAGAACTAGTGGAAATTTTCATTTCCAACTTAAATGAAGAAATAGAATTTCACCTGGATGTCAAAGACACAGACTCTTTTAACGATATGATCACCAAAGGTATAAAATGTGAAAGGGCACTCATCAAGAAAGGACTCATCAAAATCTTTAATGAACCAAAAGATGGTCCTCGCCCGCGCTTCAATAGTGATAAACCAAACTTCTAGAACAAAAACAAGAATATCGTCAATGATGGGGTTGTGGATGCTCGAACTATCCAAAATGCACAACTTGTGGTTCGGTTTGTAGGACAAAATCCTCCACCTCAGAATAACACAAATGTTCCTTCCAATCAAGGTTGCATCACATCTCATGATGAACCAAGACCTCGTCAGCAAAAACAAAAACACACATACACTCCCTTAGGGGAACCCATTGAAACAGTGTTGCGACAACTCATTTCTCAAAATTTGATCACTCTACCTAAGCTATCAAACTATGAGCCTCAAGTCAAACCGGCATGGTGGAGAGATACTGAACACTGTGAGTTCCATCAAGGAAGAGGACACAAGACAAGTAATTGTCACCGATTGAAAGATCTCATTCAGGATCTTATTGATCGAAGAGAAATTGAAATTGAAGGACATGACCCAAAAACGACCAATAATGATCATCTGATGTTCAAGAATCCACTTCCATCATAAGATCAAAGGGGTCCTTCCACTTCTAGGCGAGGCACTGATACCACTGATTATACACAGGCTGTGTATAATTACACTGTAAATCACCTGTATGATGCCAATGAACAAGTTGCAACTATAACCTTCAAAAATCCCAACTCAAATTGCAATGTTGTTATGCGTCGCGACAAAGTTACCATAAAGGCAGCTCCACAAGGCACCACCTCTGTCCCAAAGCAGTACAATCTTGTGGAACACTTGGATAAAACACCTACGCTTATATCCATTTTAGAGCTATTGCGCCTATCGCCATCTCATAAAACAATCTTGGATCAAGCACTCCAAGAGGTGTCATTCCCTACGAACTTGAACACAGACCAATTTCAAGCCATGGTTGGAAATCTAAAGACATCACCTTGTCTCACTTTTTTCGAAAGTGACAACTCTTCCTTCCAACAACCTCATAACGCTTCGCTACACATTGAAGGCTTTATCAACCAACACAGGATCAAGCGAGTCTTGATAGATAATGGAGCAGGCCTAAACATTTGCACACTACAGTTGGTCACAGCATTGGGATATGCAATAGAATCAGTGGATCCTCGCAAGAAGATCACCATCAAGGCCTATGATGATGCCGAGCGTTCATCCAAAGGAGCTGTGGTACTACCGATCCGAGTGGGCCCTGTGGTAAAGCACATCATCTGTCAGGTTTTGGACCTTCCTCTGCCATATAATCTATTATTAGGGAGACCTTGGATACATGCCATGCAAGCTGTTCCATCTAACTACCATCAATGTATCAAGTTCCCACATAACGGTACAGAGATCACAATCCTGGGCGATGCAAATCCCTTTGCATTTTGCCATAATATCAGCCATCAACCAGAAATTACTGTTCTTAATAATAGGGAGGCCATTTCCTCCACATCATATGTAAGTCCCGCCTCTCTTGCCAGTTCGAACACCCCTATACCCAAGCAAGAAAAGCTTAAGATGAAAGTAGCAGAGGAAGGTCCTGGAGAATACAACTTGAGTCAGCTCTTTTGTGTGGGACAAATGCCCACTTCTCATAGAACACATGGTAAACCACAACAGTTACTCCAGCAACCACTAATCATGCCTGCATGTGCCTTGACACCTTTCGTACTTGGAAAGAGTCAAGAGGAAGAGACACAAGATGAGGACCTAGCGGACTAGATCTATAAAGATCCCATCACCACTGATAAACCGCAAGTTACACTTCCTATGTAACAGTATGGCAAAGGCCTCCTCATTATGCAAAGAATGGGATATGATGGTCAGAGTGCTTTGGGATACTACAAACAAGGACGACACGAACCTCTACTACCAGAATTCAAGCCCAAAGGTAATACAGGCCTAGGCTTTGAAAAAGAGATCCTTCCTAAACTCAGATTCAAAGGAAAACCCAGCAAACCATTTTGCCCACCTACTTCAAAGAGGACACCGTTCATAATCAAAGCACCATCAAGCACTATCCCCACTGCCCCATCGAGGCTCACAACTCCACCGCCACCATCACCAATGCCAAACATCCCACCAGTCGAACCAGTAAACCCTTCAGCAACACCATTTGTAGCAACAACTGTATCAGAACCCGCGGCAGCATCTATGGCACCTGCCATTCCAACAGAAGCCACTAAATCAACACTGCCGATACTTCCAGTAACAAATCCTTTAATCTCCATCACAGTTCCTGCAGCACCAATCACTACAAAGATACATAAACCAATCACACCTGCCGTGTTTAACTCCAAGGACATCCCAGTATGGTATAGCAATCGAATGTTGGAAAGTGATTCAGAAACTGACTCACATGAATGGGAATTTGATTCTGTACAGCTTAACACTTCAGATGAGGAAGACACATCACCACCTCCATCATGAAAAGACATCCCTATTTACAGAGAAGCACAGATAAAGACCACTTGGGTACTTGAGCTGGAAACATCTTCCACAGACCCTACGTCTCATCCTATGTCTGATTCTGACAGGGAGAGTACCATCACCGACCTTCACCATAATGTCTTAACCCTCACTGATACATCTAACGCACTTAACCTAATCGATGAAGTAATGCCCATTATCCACCCTGAACTCATCGAATGGAACCAACCAAATCCCCCATGTCTTGACCTCTTCCAAAACGATGAGGCTATCATTGACTTTTTGGAATTAAGGGATAATCTACCAAGCGGGGATCACAAAGCTGGATTCGCCATTGAACTTAAAAGCGTAGCATACTTCGGGGCAGATGCCAAACCCTTCAGCTGCAAAAATATAACAATAAAACATGGATCTTCCAGTGAAAACCACACTGTGGCGCTGTTTGATCTGACAAAAGTAAAAAGAAAGAGCGTATCCAATGGTGAAAACCTCTCTGAGGCGCCTGAGGATGAAGGGTTTGACATTCTCCCTGCTAGTACACAACAGAAACGATCAACGATTCTTATCGAGGAAACCAATGAATACAATGTGGGGACTCCTGAAAATCCTCATATCATACATCTAGCATCTCTTCTCACTCCAGAGGAACAGCCTAAGTTTATAGAGTTCTTCCAGCAGCGTCAGATCAACTTTGCATGGTCATATGCAGACATGCCTGGGCTTGATCCTGATTTAGTTATGCATCATCTCACCATAGCAGAAGGAGCCAAACCTGTCAAGCAGAAGCTTCGTAAGATGCATCCCCAGATTGCAGTGCTAGTGTAAAGCGAAAAATCGCAATCGAACCCTAGTTGCTCTCCCCTCTTCCAACTCCGAGGAGAGAGAAGGGAGGTTGCTAGGGTTGATGGTTTTCACTTGGGAGACTTTACATTCAAAAGAGGGGTTGAAACCCACAAGATCCAATCCCACACAAGGCAAGATTGGATGCTAAATGAGTTTCAAGGGTTAAGACAGTAAGGCTACCCTTTTTTGTAAAGAATTTCGATAGAAGAATTAAACTAAGAATGCATAGAAAGTGAGAAAGATTCGCTTATAAACTGAGATAGGGATATAGGATGAAGTTGCGGACCTGGAATTAGCAGTAAAATGTCGATACGGCGCTGTCCTGCAAATTTGAGCAAAAGTTGACGGGACGATGGTGCCCGGCGTGCACACGGTCCTCCGAAAAATCCGCGAAACGAAGGGGGATCTGTTCGTCTCTGCACAAGGATTCCAGATCTTCAATTTCAGCCGCGTACCTGCAACCTTGTTGTAAGGATGTTTGTATCCTTATGTGCGAAGGTATAGATGTTGTTGTTTGTTGTATGTTGTAGTAGTGTGTAGTAAGTGATCTCCTCTTCAATGGTTGAATCCTTGTCTTGAATGCAACACTTAGCCTTGAATGGAGACTTAGAAGGAATGCTTGAATGCTTGAATGCTTGAATGTTTGAATATCGTTTCCACGCTTGTACACATATGTCCTTCTTCTTTTCATCTACCCAAATGGGAGAGGAAAATGTAGTTTATATACTTGCCAATTAGGGTTAATAGACTGATTTCCTGACCTTAGGTCGACCAGGAAATGATAATTTCCAATTTGCAAACAAAAAGACCCGAAGTCCCATAGGAGACCGGGCCCAAAATAGGGCCAGGGCGCCCTGGTCCTGAAGGACCAGGGCGCTGGGCGCTCTGGTCCCACCTCCCGAGACAATAGGGTGCAAGGAGGATCAGGCCAGGGTGCTAGAAAATGCAGTTTTTGGTGTCGTGGACAAGTTTTGGGGTCTCCATTCAGGTTCCGTGTTGCATCGCCATCGTGAAGACCGAAATGCAGTCGAAATTGCAAGTGTCACAATTTTAGGACGCTACATTTAGCCCCCACTTTAGCGGGAGTATGTATGCTCATACTTCCGGTAAAGTACAAGGAAACAACATTGAACGACTTTCACCACGTCAAGGAGGCAAGACACACCAAGCCCCCGGTGGACTAAGGATCTTACGACTTTGATTGACAAAGTAAAAGGGAAGATCACGAGGGAGAACCATGACTGTCAGTAGTAAGGTTCCCTCACTATGAGTCATGCAAAAGAAATACCAAAAATTTTCAAGGCAAAGCTAAGTTTGCCAAGAAATTTTCAAGTATCTTGAAGGGATAGACAGGGTGTATGCCCCCCTACGTTAAAGCAATCGCACACGCCTCAACAGGGGTGATTGTTTTAACGTAGTGATACACATAAGAAATGAGAAAGGAAAGGAGCACGTTATCACAAAGATTTAGCCCCCAAGTGTGAGATAAACCCAAGGATAATAGACACAAACACAAAGCACAAGGTGACTTCGCTTTCCTCGGGGTCAGTATGCTGTATGATAATTCATGTATATATATCATATGTATGTATGCATAATTGTTCTTCATTCCCCAATCAAGGAAGGTCACCTAGAAGAAGGGAACACATGTGTCTTTTGAGTCAACATGAGAGAGACCAAAGAGATCTCAATGCTTTGCATCGTCCTCAAGTAGACAACACTAAGGACAACAAATAGAAGAATGAGAATAACATATAGAAGAAGTAACAAAAGAGAGGAGGAGAGAATCTGCTATGCTAATGAAACTAGTCTAGCACGTCATCTACCCCCCGATCTTGCTGATCAATGTTTCGGGAAGGCAGGGAACACGCTAGAGGAGGAACATCCAACACAGCAGATGGAGCTATCACAAGATCCAAACAAGGGCTATGTTCATGTTCCAAGCCACGTTGTTCTTGTCTAGGAGCTAGGATAAGTGCTTTAGAAAATTCATTAGATAAATGGTTATCAATATCAACAAGTTCATATTCACTATCAGAAGCAAGAGGAGTAACATGTTCATCATGGATAACATTTTCATCTATAGCATCATCAAGATTTATAAAAATAGGATCTTTAACCCGTACAGGATCAAGACCATCATGCATGTTATGTTTAGGAGATTTTGGAGAAAATGGAATAATGCTTGTTGAAGGTGTTTTTGGAGATTGCAAAGTTTGAGAAGCAGCTGCTTGAGCTCTAAGACGACGCTTTCGTCGGCGTTCACGTGCAGAACGATTTCGTCTAGTCTTAGTAGGAAGTGGAGAAGATTGAGGAGGAGGAATGTTCTCATCCTTATCACTTGGGTGTTTAGGTTGTGGTCTCTTAGGCTGGATAATAGGAGAAGAGGAAGGTCTCTTCTCTCTATAAAAGGACGGAGGAGGAACTGCTCCATATAAAGGAGGAATATTTGGTTTAGGAAGGAGACCAAGTCCATCATGACGAGGAGGTATAAGTCTACTTTTAGAAGGTTTATTAGGCATAGACATAGTCACATCCATAGGGATGGGTTGGGAATCTTCTTGAGGAAAGACATTAGTTTTATCTTTCAAAGGAAGAACTTCCTTCTCAAGAACGATAGGAATATCAAGTTTGGGTGTTCTAGGTTCACTTAGAGATAGGATCATATCTGTTTTCCACTTTTGATAAGATTTGAAAAGATGATCACTTCGCGGAGGAAGAGATTGGAATTGTTTAGGCCAAAAGTAATCAATAGGAACGCTAGAAGTTCTTTCAGCTGGTTTAAAGAGACTATGATTGATAGTAACAACTTCACCATTATGGGGAAATTTCAAACATTTGTGAATAGGAGAAGCAATAGCTTTCATGGAAGATAACCAAGGATAGCCAAGCTTCACACAAAATTGTTCAGATGAAGGAATAATAGCAAAGCTCACATCAAGGGATTTGTTATGGACCTCAATAGGTAATGTAATAGAACCAATTGCAGGAGAAGAAAATGCATCAAATAATTTCACAACCACATCTGTTTTGTCATAGATCACTTGATTCAATTGCAAAGTAAAAAGAAATTCTTCAGTAATAACATTAACCATGCACAAAGGATCAATAAGCACTCCACGGCAAAGTGTATTCTTGACTTTTGCAACTATGTATAAAGGACCATCAGGTGCCCTGATAGTTTCACTAGAATCAAATGTGATGGAAGGTTCTTTAGGGTTTTCTTGCTGTTCTACAAAGTTAATCACATTCGGAGTCATAGACACAAGACCATCAGATGAGAGAGAGGAATCATTAGTCTCAATCGCATTAGAGGTATGAGAAGGTAATGGATCAGTAAAAATCTGAAGATTTTGGTTAGGAGGAGCTACAGATGTGTTGCCTTTATCATTCACTCCAGAGACAGAGATAGTATTATTATCAATCAAATCTTGAATTTTACCCTTTAAAGAAAAACATTTTTCAGTATCATGCCCAGGCTGGCGATGAAAATGACAACAAGATTTATTATCAAAATAAGGTGAAGTAATCTTTGCAGGATCTATTTGTCTTATAGGAGGAAGAGTAAGCACATTTTGCTCCAATAACTTATTCATAATACTATGCAATGATTCATTCAAAGGAGTATACTTTCTTTCTTTCTTGAAAAATTTAGAAATAGGAGGCACACCTGATGCTGCATTCACATTGTTGTTGATGATGTTTTCATTGAATTTGATGGAATCTCTGTTTGGTTTAAACTTTCCAAATGGTTGTTGACTGCTATCACCCTTATCACTCGGAGCCATAGGATGTGATTGTTCCATTTGACTCACAGTCAGTTGATAATTGTGAAGAGTCGCACACAACTGTTGGAAAGAAGTAAACTCAGAAAACAGAAGTTTGTCTCGAATATCTTTTTGTAAATTAGAAATAAAGATTCTTTGAATATCATTGTCAGGCACTGGAAAAGAAATTTGAGCATACAAATGTTTATATCTACCAATGAAATCAGTCACTTTTTCTTTAACACCTTGTTTACAATGCATTAAATCAATCAAAGTAACTTTAGGACTTATATTGTTCTGAAATTGTTGAATGAAAGCATTTGCAAGTTGTTCGAAACAAGTAATAGAATAAGAAGGCAATGAGCAATACCATTGTAGGGCTTTGTCTCTTAATGTTCTAGTAAACAGTTTTGCAAGCAACCTTTGGTCATAAGCAAAATTAGTACATATGGTTTGAAAAGTCTTAACATGTGTTAGAGGATCTCCTTTACCATTATAAAGCTCCAAATGCGGGATTTCAACATGTTTAGGAGGGATAGCTCGAACAATGTCAAGAGAAAGTGGGCTCGCAACATCAAATGTGGGCACACTAAACTTAGATTGATTCATAGAGGCAATTTGTTGTTGTAAAGAAGAGATAGTTTGTGCAAGATTGTTAATGGTCGCTTCAGTCGAAGAGTTCATATTAGATGTGTTAGATTGAGATGGAGGTGTTATGTTATTGAAAGAAGGTAAAGAGTAAGGTGGTGGGACACTATGATAATTAGTCATAGGAGATGATTGGACAGGAGGAACACTACAAGGAGGAATGGAATGATTGAATGAATTGCCCCCTTGTGTCATGTTCATTTGTGAAGATGTAATAGGGACACTCATTGAAGGAATGAATGAAGGCAGAGGATTAATTGAAAAGGAAGGACTGCCCCCATGACTGGTAATCATAGGGGGAATGTCTTGTATAGAAGTAGTCATTATGTTTGATGTAAAGGTAGGTATGCTAGCAATAGAAGTTGTCAAAGGAATAGAATGATTAACTTGAGTAGGAGGTTGTGTATAACCTAAAGTTTCAGCACAACTCTTCATAGGCATCACATTCGAATCCACAATGTGTGCAATACCACGCAAAATATCAATTCCATTCTTATCACTTTGAAGTATATGTTTTAGACCCTCAATTAAAGGAAGAGCTTGACTATCGGGGTATTCTTGAGACATCCATTGTCGAAAATCGTCAAATTGATTATCCAATTTCGAAAGTTGTTCTACAGAAACCTCATGGAGAGCTTCTTCATCATTAGGAGGATTAGAGGAATTACCCATGTCCTCGTTAAAAAGGCTATTCAAATTAGGTTCCATCTCCTCGGTAATTACACCTCAGAAAGACTTAATTCTACGGCTTCGTCTAACGGGAATAGTGTAAGTAGGGCTTATTGTTGTAAAACTCATGCACTAGAGAGGGAGAGAAAATTTTGAATTTAGAGGTAGCAATTTTCAGTGAAATCAGCCAATCTTCTAGATTTAAGCTGTTAAATGCAATCACGACAGTCTTCCGAAATTTCGGAAAAAATGTCCAGGACCGTGGCGCTCGGAGTGCACATGGTCCTTGCAACTTTTTTCGAAATTTGCAAGGATGAAAGGTATGATGATTTTAGAGCTAATCTGAAAAAATTGAGTGATTTTACGATCTATAGATAGGCCAAATTAAAGTTGCAATCTCGAAATTGAACCCTACCAAGATTGTCGAAAAATGCAAAAATTTGAATTTTGAAAAAGAGAGGGAAACTGAAATTTTGAATTTTATGATTTTAGAGGGAATACCAAAAGCAATGCAAGTTTTGAAATTTAAAAATTGACTCGATTTCACACAAAATTCAATTTTGAAAACGGAAATCAAAGTTGTTGTAATTAAGCACTTAATTTCAAAAGTCACAAATTGCAAGAATTTGAATGAAGCACTGAAATTTCGAATGAATGCAAACACACTTTTCAGATTTATAATAGTAAGAACACAATTTTGACACAAAATTTCAATTTCAATGATTTTTGAATGATTAGGAGCCTTAATCCAAGCAATCACAAGACCAACTTTGACTGTAATTTTGAAAGTGTTGTAATTGATAAAATCAGCCAAAATTCTGGATTTTAGCAGGAAAATACAGTAAGATCTCGCTCCTGAAATTTCAGGAAAAAATGTCGGGGACGATGGCGCTCAGAGTGCACACGGTCCTCGCAACTTTTTTCCAAATTTTTAGGGATGAAAGATATTGTGATTTTATTGCGGAATCCAAAGTTACAGCTGATTTGGAGATGTTTTGATCAGTGAAATTGTCGGACAAAGGTTGAATCAAGAGGATTTCAAAAATTAGGGTTTTGACACTTAACCACTTAATTTTCAAAATTAAAGCACAGATATGAATTGATAATTTGTAATAGAAGGGTAGATCTGAAACAAGCATTAACAATTAAATATTTCACAAGTTCAATTACTAAAAAGAAATTTTAGGGTTTTTATGCAATTAACCTCTAAAATTTACAAAAGATCAAACATGGAAATGTAATCAAGGAATCAAATTTTCAAATCTAACCATGAATAATCAGAAAGGATGTTCACGTCGGGTTCACCAAAATGTAAAGCAGAAAATCGCAATCGAACCCTAGTTGCTCTCCCCTCTTCCAACTCCGAGGAGAGAGAAGGGAGGTTGCTAGGGTTGATGGTTTTCACTTGGGAGACTTTACATTCAAAAGAGGGGTTGAAACCCACAAGATCCAATCCCACACAAGGAAAGATTGGATGCTAAATGAGTTTCAAGGGTTAAGACAGCAAGGCTACCCTCTTTTGTAAAGAATGTTGATAGAAGAATTAAGCTAGGAATGCATAGAAAGTGAGAAAGATTCGCTTATAAACTGAGATAGGGATATAGGATGAAGCTGCGGACCTGGAATTAGCAGTAAAATGTCGATACGGCACTGTCCTGCAAATTTGAGCAAAAGTTGACGAGACGATGGCACCCGGCGTGCACACGGTCCTCCGAAAAATCCGCGAAACGAAGGGTGATCTGTTCGTCTCTGCACAAGGATTCTAGATCTTCAATTTCAGCCGCGTACCTGCAACCTTGTTGTAAGGATGTTTGTATCCTTATGTGCGAAGGTATAGATGTTGTTGTTTGTTGTATGTTGTAGTAGTATGTAGTAAGTGATCTCCTCTTCAATGGTTGAATCCTTGTCTTGAATGCAACACTTAGCCTTGAATGGAGACTTAGAAGGAATGCTTGAATGCTTGAATGTTTGAATATCGTTTCCACGCTTGTACACATATGTCCTTCTTCTTTTCATCTACCCAAATGGGAGAGGAAAATGTAGTTTATATACTTGCCAATTAGGGTTAATAGACTGATTTTCCCGACCTTAGGCCGACCAGGAAATGATAATTTCCAATTTGCAAACAAAAAGACCCGAAGTCCCATAGGAGACCAGGCCCAAAATAGGGCCAGGGACCAGGGCGCTGGGCGCCATGGTCCCACCTCCCGAGACAATAGGGTGCAAGGAGGATCAGGCCAGGGTGCTAGAAAATGCAGTTTTTGGTGTCGTGGACAAGTTTCGGGGTCTCCATTCAGGTTTCGTGTTGCGTCACCATCGTGAAGACCGAAATGCAGTCGAAATTGCAAGTGTCACAATTTTAGGATTCTACAGCTAGTCAAAATAGAACTCAAGAAACTTCTAGATGTTGGTTTCATTAGACCAATTGATTATGCAGAATGGATCTCCAATATTGTGCCAGTTGGCAAACCAAAAGGGGGCATCTGCATTTGTACTGACTTCAAAGATCTGAATAAGGCCTGTCCTAAGGATGACTTCCCCCTACCAAATATTGACATCATAGTGGATCTAACAGCAGGACATGCCATGCTTTCACTCATGGATGGCTTTTCAGGATACAATCAGATAAAGATTGCACCCGAAGATCAACATAAGACAACCTTCACATGTCCATGGGGCACATATTGCTGGAATGTAATGCCTTTTAGTCTAAAGAATGCAGGAGCGACCTATCAAAGAGCAATGACCACCATCTTCCATGACATGATGCATACTATGATGGAAGATTATGTGGATGACTTACTAGCAAAATCACTCACTAGAGATGGGCATCTCCACATCTTAGATCAAATCTTTGATAGACTGGAACAATACCATGTTCGACTCAACCCAAAGAAATGTGTCTTCGGAGTGACCTCCGGGAAGCTTCTAGGATACATTGTCTCAAGCAAAGGCATTGAGGTCAATCCAGCAAAAGTTAAAGCAATCAAGGACATGCCACCTCCAAGGAATATCAGTCAGCTAAGAACATTACAAGGGCGGCTTCAATCCATCCGAAGATTCATTGCACAATTGGCTGATAAGTGTCACCCATTCACACACCTGCTACACAAGAACATCCACTTTTAGTGGGATGACAAATGCCAACAAGCATTTCAGGTGCTTAAAGACTATCTCATGAATCCACCATTGCTGATGCCACCAGATTCAAGTAGACCGTTGTTACTTTATATCTCAGCAACAAGTACAACATTGGGTGTACTACTGGCACAACATAATGCAGAAGGCAAAGAGTGTGCTGTATACTACATCTCTCGCACACTGATTGGCTATGAACTCAATTACACACCTATTGAGTGAGCTTGCCTAGCAGTGATCTTAGCAGCCACTAAACTGCGGCACTATCTATTGATACACAAGGTACAACTCATCGCAAAGATGATCCACTCAAGTACTTACTTAGCAAAGCAGCATTGACAGGTCGCTTGGCCAAATGGGTGATGATTCTAAGTGAATTTGACATTGAGTATGTAGACCGTAAAGCTATCAAAGGTCAGGTTATTGCAGATCAGTTGGCTGATGCACCACTCATAGGCGATCATCCTCTCATTTCCAATTTTCTAGATGAAGAGATATTCATGATCACAGAAGCACAGCCATGGAAACTATATTTTGATGGTTCATACACTAGGCATGGCTCGGGGGCAGGCATTCTGTTTATCACACCTCAAGGTGATAGCATCCCGAAGTCTTAAAGGCTCACATTTCCATGCACAAACAACATAGCAGAATATGAGGCTTTGATCACAGGACTCAGGCTAGCCATACAATGGAAATTAAAATAACTACAAGTATATGGCGACTCACAACTAGTCATTCGACAAGCAACAGATGAGTATCAGACCAAGGATGATAAACTCATGCCATAAAAGCAAATGGTGGACACTCTAAAGACATCATTTACTACTATCACTTTTGAGCAGATACCAAGAGATCAGAATCGAGCTGCTGACGCTATGGCTACCATTGCATCTCTCCTAGATCTTCCACAGAATTCAACACGCTACGAGTTCTTGGTAGAACAGCTTTGGATCCCCGCTTATGATATCCCCGAATCCGAGATGATATGTCGCCTTATCGATTCTGAATCCCTATGGTATGGTGAGTTCTACACCTATCTCCGCGATCACACCCTTCCTCCCAACCAATCAAATAACCAACGTAAGACCTTCGTTCGCCAAACTACTCGATATACCATTATTGCCGAAACCCTATACCGATGCAGTCTTGATGGTACTCTCCTTCGATGTCTGGAACAAGGTGAGATAACAAAGGTTTTGGAAGAGGTACATGAAGGAATTTGCGGGACTCACTCAAGTGGTCCATCACTAGCCAAGAAGATCATTCGAGCTGGATACTATTGGCCATCTATGGAAAAGGATTCCTACTACTTTGTCAGGAAATGCAAGAAATGTCAAGTTCACGGTGACCTGATACATGCACCAACACAGGAACTGCAACCAATCACAACACCATGGCCTTTCTGTCAATGGGGCCTTGACCTTGTGGGTAAGATTCATCCATCTTCATCCAACGGCCATAAATTCATCATTACCACCACCGAATATTTCACAAAGTGGATCGAGGCTGTTCCACTTACCCAAGTCACTGACAAGCAGATCACCTCATTCATCCTCAACTACATCATCTGCCGGTATGGTGTGCCCATGTCCATTGTCACAGATAACGGTCTTCCTTTCAAAAATCAGGATGTCCGAGAGCTTTGTGAGAAATTTCATATCCAACATCGCTTTTCCACTCCCTATTACCCACAAGGCAATGGTCAGGCCGAAGCATCCAATAAAAACATATTGAGAATCCTAAAGAAGACAGTCAATGATGCCGGTCGTGATTGGCATGTTCAATTAAATCCAGCATTATGGGCATATCGAACTAGCATTCGAACCCCTACAGGTGCAACTCCTTATTCATTGGTCTATGGTGCAGAAGCTATCATGCCTATTGAGGTCGAGATACCATCATTACGGGTTTCCTTGCACAATCTCATCAATGATGAAGCCTACAGAGTATCCCATCTTCAGGACTTAGAGTTACTTGATGAAAAATGACAAGCTGCATACAATCACCTCAAAGCCTATCAGCAACGCATGAGCAGAAGCTACAACCACCAAGTTAGATCTCGCACATTTGAGGTAGGTGATCTTGTTCTACGAGAGAATCCTCACAACCAACCAAACAGAGAACATCAAGGCAAGTTTGAATCAAACTGGCTGGGCCTATATGTTGTCACTGCTGTATTCGGGTCCGGGGCATATCAGTTGGCTACATCAGACGGAGAACCACTCGCAGATCCAATCAATAGCATGCACCTCAAATGGTTTTATACCTAAGGTATATAGAGCATCAGGCTCCCCTACATATCAGAAAATATAAAAAACATTCAGAAAAATGTCCTAAAGAAAATACAAAAACATTCAAAAAAGTAAAGAAAAATCATCCATCCAAACGGTGAACAACCACTCCGGTGGCACCTTGGGTAAGTGCGATGGTGAAAACTTGGCAAACAGGCACCACTCATAAGGGCTATGGCTCCATTGTCTTTTCAGACTTGTTGCTATCACATTTACTTCATACATACATCCATCCATCCAAAGCCATGGCTTATTATTCATCTGTCATTAAGAAAGTACTCCATGCGTCTAGCATCCCACCTTTTCATAGTCAGGTCTAAAAACTGGGGGCAATACCCTTAACCTATTGATGGAAGTGGATTCTACATTGTCTTATGTGTCATTACGCTCTTCATTTAGGCAATCATCAAAAATATCAAAAACATTCAAAAATGTCCTAGAAAAAACCAAAAACATTAAAAAACAATACAAAATATCAAAAACATTCAAAAATGTTTCACAAAATCCAAAAACATCGA
This sequence comes from Cryptomeria japonica, assembly GCF_030272615.1. NCBI lineage: Eukaryota > Viridiplantae > Streptophyta > Pinopsida > Cupressales > Cupressaceae > Cryptomeria > Cryptomeria japonica. The sequence goes on along the minus strand of NC_081415.1, from coordinate 21,178,894 downwards.
AAAAACCATTGAAAATCATCCAAAAACATGGCAACACCTTGTACATATTCATCTGATCAGATACAAAACAAACATTGACATAATACTCACACAATGACCACTTATCAATCAAACCAACACAATCAACATCAACAATCCAAACTGTCTTAAACAAGGATGCATCCTTATCAAAACAAAGACAAGATGACGTTTTCTTTGACAAGAAAATTATGTTAAGCTATCAAATACTTGGTTGATTTGTGAGTACAATCGTTTGTTTATCTGTATCGAAATCTTTCAGCATTGTTTTGTATCGTTTGCGCATTATTTCCGATGAAGTACTGGGCATGTACTAATGGTGTCTACGTGGGAAGTTCACTAAGCTATGTGATCTTATGCCAAAATGCAGTTATAGATCATTACGGCTTGCTGACTACAGCATATACCTCAACCATATGGACATGAACCATTACCAAGGATCCATATTCTTTATTCTTTATGTATATACTGTTTGTTTGCAGGTACAATGCTCATTCTTTGCTTCCTCCTCATCCAATTTAGATAAAGGTTTTATTTTCTTAGTACGGTATGCACTTGTCTCAGGATCTGATCAACCTAAGATCAAGGAGGACGATCCAAGTCATGCATGAACGGAGATAATCCTTGTCTGTTCCGCAAGCAATACTCTGGTCGACTTGACCCTTATATCAAGTCGTTTGTATTACCTTGCTATATTAAAATCCATGAAAGAAATACTCAGGTCATCTTGAATCATTGTGTCAAGATGCTTGTATTCTCTTCCAACATTTTAAAGCTCAATGATGAAAATAGAGTACTATGGATCATCATTTTGCCTCATCTGTTTATATCATGCATTCTGTTGCTATCACCCATCCATTCATTCATTCATATGTAGGATATACATGCAAAAATGACCAATAAAAGCTAGTCTTGGATACAATCACGACTGAGTACTCTGATACATCATCAATGCATCATGTGAAGTCTTACAAACCTTGCATTCCTCATGATCATATCATCCTCACATTTAGTTGCATCTTGCATTAAACATTTAGTTGCATCTTGCATTAAATATTTAGTTGCATCTTGCATTAAACATTTAGTTATATCTTGTATTAATCATTCATGTCATTTTTAACTATGGTTTGTTTTCTTGACATTCATTTTCATGAATCATTTTGCATCATTGCATTAATCATAAATAGGTCGATTTATTCGTAGGATTAAATTGTCTTTGATTATATTTAGTCCTTTACTAGGCATTCATTTAGGGTCAATTATCCATCATCATTTCATTATCTCTTATCATTTATCATTGCATACATTCATAAACATTGCATTCATTCATCCAGTTATTAAAGTATTTTCTTATCCTCATTTTAGGATTCATTTCACATCGCATTCATTATCCTCTTTTTAATTGCATTAAGGTACAATTATTACAAATATTAGTTATAGTATCATCCCACTTTCATATTTAAGCATTTAGATTCATAAGTCCATTTGTTTACAAATCATTGGTTCATACCATTTCATATATCCATTTTATATATGCATTCATTTAAACACATTATCATATAAACATTTGTACTTAACATTTGGTTTATCCATATTTGCATTCATTTAACAAAACATCTAGATGCATGCTCATACATAACATCATTCATTCCACCATTGCATTAACGTTATCTCATCATTTACATCGCAATAGGAAACACCAAAATCCTGTTCATGCATCAAGCATAAGTATATATCATCATCATGGCATTACATACATAAAACATTACATCAAAAATCAAACAAACAAATCATACATATATCAACCTGCATTCATATGTTAGTATCCAACATCATAAAATCACCATAAAAACATGCATAAAAGACACATCTCATCAAAAATGCATACATATACATCTAAGCAATAAATCATCATCATGCATAAACATCCATACATAATCAAATGCATATCATCACAATATGGGATCTCCTCATATATATCATCCCATATATCAGAGTACAATGAAGTCTACAAAATCGGCTACCAAGAGCCATCCAAAATACAGTCCATGCATAAACAATGATACAATATATATGCAAAAAATGCTCTCTCTCAAATACCGCTCTGGCCAGATGCTGTCCCACCACCTCTACCTGCTCCACCACTGGTACCTGCACCACCTGATCCATCTCTCCGTGGAGGCCTCATCGAACCCCCACTCCCTCCTGCATCTCCCGATCTCTCCCGCCTGAAAGGACCCATCACTCCCCCACTGCTCTGCATCCTCTGTGATCGCTCTGACCTCGTCTACCACATCTAGGTATAACTGAGAGCTCGCTGACTGAGTGGCACCACCTGCTCATATAAACCTCGCCAGTACTCTATCTCAGCCTGTGCTCGCCCAAACTGCCTCATAACCTCCCCTGTAGGCCCCTGTGCTCCTACTCCAGCTCGGACTCTCTCCTGCAGCTCCGCCAATCTCTCCACCGCAGTATCTCTCTCCTGCAGCACCACCGTCAGCTTTGACTCACGTGCAAATAGCTGCACATCCCTAGCTGCTACCTCCTCCTCTAACCTCTCTATTCGGGTTTGCAAGTAACCTATCATATGATCCCGCAGATCCCCAGTAGCTCCCTCTACCGTGTCCATCGCTGCCTCACCTGTATCACCCTCTCCAATAGGTCCCTCCCCTGCACCCCCCTCTCTAGCAATTCCCTCTCCTCTATCCATCGGGATCTCTCTCTCCATCCCCCTCCCACTCAACTGCACTCCTCCCTGCATCAAAGGTCCCTGTGATATCTGAAGAGGTAGTCCACCTCTCCCTCTCCGCTGCCTCGGCATCCCCAACCCACCTCCGTCCTCGTCCCCGTCCTCTCTCATCCTCAAAAGCTGGGATCGGCTCTGCCGGGTTTGATATCCGTTGGATCGGGTGTGCCGCTCGGTACTGTGTATACTCCGCTGTCACCCCTGCATCAATGATCCTCGGTCATAGGTCCCATGGCCTCGCCTGCAGTGTCCGAAACTCTGCCAGTGCCTGATCATACGGTAGCACTGGACCCCATGCATACCGCTCCCGAATCACCCGTGCATACTCTCCAGATCCACTAGGCAGTCCCTGCTGCCGTCCAAACTGCCTCATCACTCGTCCAGGCACCTGTCTCTCCACATGATATGAGGTCCTCCCAATGAGGAATCGGGTCATGAACACATACGGCAGTGCCTCTGCGTCATCCTCCCATGGCTCACACTCCAAGTATGGTCGCCATATCACTGCATCCAGGTCATCCAATGCCTGCCGCCACCACTCTAACTTCCCCAAGTGGGGCTGACTCATCATGCCACTGTACATAAACATGTATGGCTAGTCCACGGCTTGGAATATGAGACTCACTAGTCAAGTCACTGGTAGGTGCTCCCATGCCCAAACATGTAGCAACGTCATGCCCACTGCTAGAGAACCCCTCCCTCAGTACACTACCTCATGGAGCTTCTGATACATGTGTGCCAGCACGCATGGCCCCCATGCAAATCGGGTCCCCTCGATCATCATCATCTCTATCACCTGTCCCCATCCCACTGCCAATCCATGTGACCGCCTATCTGGACACAGAAGTCCTCCCACAATCCCGGACAACACTGTTGGAAGGGGCTCATATAGTGCCGCTATATCCTCCCATGCGATCGAGTCATCGTCAATATATACATCATCATCAAAAATCCTTTGACATGAAACCGTCCCCCAGGACCTGTCATATGTGACTAGCTCTCCTCGAATCAGAATCCAAAGGATGCGCCACACATCCTCCAAGGTCACAGTCATCTCTCCCTGTGCCAAATGAAACGTGCACGTCTCATTGTGCCATCGCTCTGCCAATGCTGTGATCAGGCCATGATTCATCCGAATCACGGGCATGTGCATCACCTCGTAGAGACCAGTCACTGCTATACAATCAATCTCTGTCTGCGTCAATCGGTCCCGCAACCCCTGTGTCGCAGGATGGCGCTCACGTAACTGCAACACGCGCAAATCCTCCTGCACATAGACATTCATCAATCACCATCAGTTGTTTTGTTTTCAAACTTTCTTAAGTTTAAACCTAGACTATCATTAGATACTTTGATCAAGTATCTTCGGGTCTCAACAGGTAAGCAATCATGGCCACCTAGACTTCAACAAACATTTATCCTAACAAATGACCTAAGTCTCATCGGGCTGCTATGGTTCAAAACAACTCCCACTTCACCTCGCCATCCATCAATCATTGGCATCAGGAGATTTATTTTGTCCAAACTGGGGCATCTCTTTATCCTAGAGCAAAAATGCTATTTTACCTACAAAAGCGCTAGTTTTACACAATAGCACTACAACCCTAACAAAAGCGCTCAAAAAGCTATACAAAAGCGCTACAACTGCAACAGCACTAAAACAGCTATACAATAGCGCTCTTTAACAACAATAGCGCTCAATTCACCCCCCAATAGCACTACTTAGTCAATAGCGCTAAAACTTGCATACAATAGCGCTAATGCATGGCAAAAGCGCTCAAACAACAGCACAATAGCGCCATTGCAGCACAATAGCGCTAGTTTATGGGGCAAAAGCGCCAAAACCAGCGTTCTAGCGCTCTTGCTCCGACTTGACTTGGACTCAGCTAAAAACCTATCAAAAATACATGAAAATTAAGTTTTCGAATTTGCGTACCGCTGGTCTGTAGTCCTCTAGCCGCTGGAACCATCGAACTCGCTCGAATCTGTGCTCGGTGATCGGAATCGGCATAGTAGCTCCTCCTTGCTCCTCCAAATGTCACTATCAGAGCTCTCGTTTTCAACTGGTCGCGGTCACAAATGATCCTATTTTCACCCCTTTCACCCCATTTATACCCCCTCGCCCTCCCCGTAACTTCGCCTCGCTCATCGCCGTGGTCCCCGTGAACTTCCCGAGCCCCCCCATTTCTCCATGTTTCACCCGATTTCTTCTATTTTTCACCAATATACCTAACTTCTTCTCTTCTATCACCCTGCCAATTTTCATTCTTTTTTGAGAGATCGCCCGATTTTTCAGAATTTTTCGGCCCATCTCTCAAGGGGGCATACCACCCATTAAATTTATATTTTATGGGGCATTTCTTCACACCAATTTTTCTTTCTTTGAAACGATGCGATAAACCGCACCGTCTCAAAGAGGGGCAAATGTAGTCATACAAATCTGTCCAGCTTAATTAAATAAATATTCACTATTTATTTGATTAAAAATCTACTAGCTATCAGTTAATTAAATTAATATTTAATTAATTCATCCCCAAACATTCTTCTATTAATTAAATAAATTATTCAATTTATTTTAATTAATTCATTAAATCCAATTCCAATCAATTAAATAAATAAAATCTATTTATTTAATAAAATCCCCTTTTCCTCTTTTAAATAAATTAAATAAAATATTTATTTAAATCATTATCCCCACCCCACTTGCATTTTCCTACAAAAGCAACTTGCACACATTTATTGAAATAAATGAATTTTTATTTTAATAAAATCTTATTTTCCCTCACCCACCAAATCCACTTGCAAAAATCTAATCCCCTTTCTAGATTCTTCTAACCCCTTCCTAATTAGCCTAATCCATCCTCTAATTATTGTCACATTCCTAAGCAAAGGGAAGTCACTTCTCAAAGCCTAAAAGTCTTTGATAACCATTAAAGGCTTCCAACCTTCAACCACTAAATGTCTCAAAGTCTTGGATAACCTTTGAAGGCTTCCAACCTTCAACCACTTAATCCACAAAGTCTTCAAAAACCATTAATGGTTAACCCAAACCCTCCTACATGGTTAAAACATTTGTTTTGACTCAACCTCTACCCAACCCAAGGGTCTCATCAAGCCTTTAATGCTTTGACCATGATTATCTCTTAATCATTTGCACAAAGGTTTATCCTTGGATTAACTCTTAATCCAGTGGATAATCTTAATTTAGGCTTGACCCTTAGCCTTTAGATAACCATGAGGTCTTCTCAGGACTTTAATGCCTTCAACCTCTTCTTTCAACCCAACCCTATGTGGACACTTGTCACCATTTTATTGGTGCAAATTGTGCACATGGATCCCCAATTTTCAAGCTTGACCCTTGATTAAACCTTTCAATCCTGGCCATCCATTGCTCCATTTTTCCTATAAATAGAGCCCATTCCTTCATAATCCAGATCCTGAAAACTTGTATGCATTTAGGCTATAGACATTTTTAGAGAGCATTTAGCATAGCATAACTAAAATCTTGTCTTTTGGTAAAATCAATCATTTTAGCATCAATAGTATATTATTTAGCTTTTCATTTTATATTTGAAGCTTAATATTAAATCTCAATCCTCCATAAGCATCCATAGTGCAAAAAGCTGCTGAGAGCTACACTATTTTGGAACTTGGAGAGGAGAGAAACAAGGGAGAAGAAGCTAAGGCCATGCTAAGAGGTAGTTGGAGATGTCTCATAATCTTTGTTTTGTTTATTAGATACATTAGCATGTTTTTTAGTGTCTCTTTTGGTATGCCTTCATAGATTAGTTTTTGATTGACTAACATTAATGTTTTCTGTGTTTTTGTGTTATTTTATCTTAGACTAACCTTGTGCCATTTAGGAGGGCATCAGTAAGTACTCACTATTTATTAATGCTTGATGATAAGTACTCACTATTCTCTTGAATTGTAATTATGTAATTTTATTATAGAATACTATTTGTAAATAAAGCATGTTGTTGGAATTGTTATTTTAGGGCAAAAATAAAGTATATCCTCAAAAGGAGATGTTACAATTAGTATCAAAACTTTGATCTTGTCAGCTTGTAGGGTAAAGATAAAACAATGGATGCATTCTATTCAAAGAGAATTGAAGGTCTAAGAAAGGGTCTTTAAACTCAATCCAAAAATGATAGTTCAAAGTCTATAGTGATCATATTATATACTAGTGCTTATAAGCAGACGAAGGTGACCAAGTAATATTGACAAGGTATGAGGGAGCTTAATACCCCACATGTCAGTATAAGCTAATAAGTGATAATGTTATGTTTTAAAATGATAAAAGGTAAATTAATACCAAGAGAGCCAAATGATTCATGACATGGTAGTAATGACAATTTTTGTAGAGGACAATGATCTCCAAGTCTAATAGAGAGTGTATGAAGTAATAAAAAGAGAATAAAGTGTTCACAAACCTATTAGTACATGGGCAGTGGGTTTGCATAGAAGTATAGGATGTGTTGCCTTATGAATAACCATGCAAAAATTGAGATATGAATACACCTCATCAACTTTATACATGTCAATGAATAGTTGATGGTATCAAAATGCAATGACAACCTTATGAGGTGCAAATGAATAAGATATGATAAACCGAGATTCACCATCAAAGATAGTGGCAAGATGCTAGTAAAGGCAATATAGGAGGTTGTTGAACATGACACTATTAAACATCTTCTATAGTAACAAGCACCATGAAAGACAATGAATAGAATGTTGGAATAAGGGATCACTGAGAGGGGGGAGGGGGGGTGAATTAGTGATCGATTGAAAATTAAAATTGCAAACTTATTCTTTATCCATCAGTTAACAATGATAACAAATATGAACATAAACGTGCAACAATAAAAGCACAAATCCACAACACCGGAATCTTTACGTGGAAACCCAGAAAAGGAAAAACCATGGTGGGACTGGAACCCACAATACTCATATACTATGGCCAGGAATACATAGATGGGGAATGCACTTGCATTCAGGCTCACTGCTCAATTACAATTGCCCAAAAGGCTACAACCTTTAGGGAAGTCTCACTAACTTACAATTTGATTACAAAGCGAGTTTATAATGAAATGAACTCTTAGAAAGCATCTGACAATGCAAAATTGAGTTCCGATTAGGCTCTGTATCACTGACTGTTTTTGTTTTGTCGATTACCCTATTCCGGTCTCAGTCAGTTATCGGTTGATATAAAAGAAACATGTGCACGTGAAACTATGCTCAATCACACCAAAACTAATCACCAACCACTCCACACATCATAACATCCCAAAAAATCAACTGCTACATTGATCTTATTTATCTGGTCTCACCATAAAAATAATTTCCTTCAAGTCGACTTCAAGAGATGTATCGTGTAGATGAAGTTGCCTCCAATCTTGAACATACCATAACACCAGACTAAAATATTACAACCACACACTTCCAATAGGTCTTACCACACACTGAGATTACAAAAATAATTACCGCAAACACCGGAGATGATTTTGGATCAACACACTACAAAAATACCCTATTTTACCCTGTTCTGCCAATTAACTGTCTATCGGTTACCTCCATCTTCCAGATAAGTTAAGTCACAACTGCCAGATTGAATCACCATGAAGAGTTGACATCAATGACAACCCTAAACAACTAATCAACCACCAAAAGTCTCCTAAAATCACCGGATGAGTGTCAATTGCCAACAATCTCCCCCTTTGGTATTGATGGCAACTCCTATGAAAAATGACTCAGTGTTTAAATCTGTACAACCGGATGACTAAGAATGCAATACACAGGGTTGTACACTCCATGCAAAGAATCAGTCTATACACTATACACTTTTCACCTCATCTCCTCTCTCCCTCTATACATTTTTCACCGCATCTCTCCCCCTTTGACATCAATGCCAAAGATAGGGTGTCCATCAAAATTGTTGTACACATATATGCATTCATCAGAGGATTAACTCTATGCATGCTTCAATATATCTACATAAGCTAACTTAAGGAACCCTAGATAAGTGTTCCAACCTGCTCGCAACTTTTCCAAAATTGAAACAAAACCATTCATAACATATGCGTGAAATTCTATAGCAGCAATGTCTGTAGGAGTATCCTGAGACATATTATGTATACAATCCATTTTATGATACAATAAGGTGTCCAATCAGGGACCAATTAGGTTCCAGAGTTCACTTGTTCACCAGATTATCCTCTCGTTCTCCTTCTCAAAATTTCTGATCTGCTCCGTGATATTCAAAATTTGTCCCTCTATATTGCCAGATAGATTTATTGTGGGATCATAGGCCTGAGAGATCTGAATTAGCTATCCTTTACAGTTCTTTATTTGCTTGTCTATGTCAGTTGTAAAATTAGTCAAAATTTGATGACATATATTTTATCGCCTTCTCCTAATGCCCCATCAACCAGTTTTAACTCCTTATCTAACTGTGCCTTATCATTATTTATCATTTGCAAAAATATCTAAATTTTGGCATCCTTAAACTTCTCCATGGCTTGTCGAGCGGATGCCTTAGACAAAGAATCAAATTTGCTGGAGATATGAACAATTAAATTGTAAATAGCTTACTGGATGAGCTAATTCTTGCATCAAGTTGCACTTCCAGTATCACCTGACCCAAAACTTTCACCAATTTCTCAATTAGTTTCTTCTCCTCTAACTCAGACTGGGCTAACTCTTGACTGGCTTGTGCCTAAAGAGCAACAGTAGCTGTCATCCTCTCAGCTAGAGACATTTGACAAAAGGTTTATCAAAATTGATGTTGAATTGAGGAAAAATCCCTAGGCTCTGAGTTTTAATAGTGTCAATTGCCACTAATACTAGAGTTTCCAAACCCTTGCCCTTATCCTTATCCGATTCAGCCTGTTTTTCCTCATCTTTCTTCTTAGGTTCAACAAGTTTGGATTTATCTTCCTTGGGTGCCTCTTGTGCACTGGTGTCACCACTTGGTGCACCATCCGTGACCTCTGTTGGTTTGTCATTATTATTTGTAGCCTCATCAACAACAAAATCCAAAACTTGCTAATCGCCACCATCCTATGTATCCTCATCTTTATTTACAGTTTCTATCGGAGGGTTATCTGAATGAGTGGCTTTGTTTTGAGAGTCATTATCTACAACCCGGTTCTCAGTTAGAAACTTTTTCCAAATCTCGTTGTGTTCTCTCCTTATTTCTTCAACTCTTCCGACCATCAAACTGTTCACCCTGTGTTTACTCCGAAATTCCTTTTTATTTGCCAATGAAATCAATCTATCAATTTCTTCTATGGTGATATTGGTGCAATGATTAACCAACTCACTTTCCTTTATTTCCCTGTCCATCTAACTTGCTGATTTTCTTCTAGCATCAATAAGACTGTACAAATCTTTGGGTAGATATTTCTCCAACTCAACTAATGCCTTACTAGATACATCCATATACAAAATTACGACTTCTTCTATCTGTCTCTAATCTTTATCATCCATATTTACATAATATACATATATATTCTTTAAATTACCATCTTTTATAATTTCAATCAATCAATTCTTGAGTAGATAACAGAGGAATAATGTGATACTATGTTTTTGATGATTTCATCTTATCGTATTCAATGGCTTCATCAAAATTAGACTTTGTCTTCTTTCCTTTCTTGGATTGGCCTGTTGGTTCAGGTTCAAATCTTACTTTCTTCTTCTGCTTCTCACCCTTCACATCACCAGATTGGGGCTTCCGGGTTATCCTAGCAAATTCACCCTTCTTAGGTGCCTTGTGAACATCAGAATCATATTTAGTTTCTGATTCCACTAGAGTAACCATCACATGTTCGCTCTGTGTTTTCTGCTTCCTCTTCATAATACCTTTTCCCTTTGCAGATGTACCGAAGGTTTCAACTTGGGCAGTAGGTATCTTCACCGGAGCGATAGAGGGTCCTGTTACCTTTATCTTGACAAGAGTAGATTTATGTTTTTCTTCCTTCTTTGCTACATCCCTTGCTGCCCTAGAAACCCTCACCTTCTCCCAAGGATGGCCCTTCTCAACAAGAATATCCACTACTATTTTAGCCACCTTCCTCTTCCTTGCCGATTCTGTATATTTGGAGTGTAACTCCATTAAATTTTCTTTGCAGGTACTGAATCTCTCCTCCTTGCTATCTTTCGTAGAGTTGAGAAAATGCTATGCATATGCCTCCAAGGTAGCTTCATCCACCTCATAGCCCATAGGAATTATCCAAACAGTGCAGGGTTGGACCGCTTCCATCAAGCATTCATCTTTATTCACCATAAAACATATTGTCCCCTCATACTTGACAATTTCTTTGGGGATTCACACTCTTTGCTTCATGTTCTCCTGAAATATTTTGAAGAAGACCCACAAAGAAGCATTTTGATTGTCTTGATTGCCAAGACTATCCAATCCTTGCTTGATTTGTTGTGCAACCGGTCTATCATAAGCCCGCTAGACTCTATTGGTTCCGAGGATTTGATTCATAAAATATAAGGTAAGATAGATAATCAATGATCCAAACTTGAAAACATGCCTTTTGTCTTGTTTAATCTTCTTCTAATTGATCAACAATTCTTCCAACAACACACTGCACATGTCATAATGACCGTCTTCCTTAACAATTTTGTAAGCGACATGAATGGCAGTGCCAGAGACCAAATTCAATCTGTTCCATTGATACACCTTGTACCCAATCACCATAGCATCAAATTTGACATCATGTTCCCTTATGGTACTAATTTTCATTGATCGTCTATCAAATTCTTCACTGGTTAGTTTATTTACAGTAGGGTTTGTAACCTTCCGTAACCATGGCTTCTCACTGGTTTGATGTTGTAGACACCTAAAACTGGCACAACTAATTAAATAGATTTTATTCATTTAATCATCATTTAATCACCTATTAATTAGAATAAGGTTTAATTAATATCCCTATTCTTCTAATTGACGTATTAATCAAATTACAGATTTGATTAATTACCCTTTTTTCTAATCTAACCCACTAATTAAACTAAGGTTTGATTAGATACCCTTTACCCACTTAATTGAATAAATCTTATTTATTTAATTAATAGCATTTTCTCTTTTAATTAAATTCACATTTGATTAAAAATCACCTTTTGCATATAAATAAATCAATATTTATTTATAAATGATCCCCCCACTTGCAAAAATCCTACAAATGCAAGTTGCATCTTTTTGGCTAAAATAAACCTTTTATTTTATCTAAAAATACCTATTATCCCCCCACTTGCATTCTCCTACATTTATCATTAGCATCCTAATATCCTTCTAGAACCTATTTAATCTCCTCGTTATCCTAGTTAATCCACTTGGGCTTCCCAAGGTTTCTCACACATGTGCGAGCACCTATCCCCTTCTCCCAAGGTGGGAACACACATGTGGGACCACATTGACTTTTCACCCCTCTCTCCCTTGTGAAACTTATCACAATGCTAAACTTGCAAATCTAGGACCACATTGATCCTCACCCTCTCCCCCTTGTGACAACAAGGCTAAGCCTTCCAACTTGGGACCACATTCCTCCTTCAATCTTGACCCTTGATTGGTAATCAATCTTGACCATCCATTCCTAACCCTTCAACTCTATAAGATGAGAACTTGTCTCATATCAAAGGATCTCAATATTCACTTTATGCATCCTTATTATAGTTGTTTTGTAGGTTATCAAGGAGCTCTCATTGTGCCTCTCTCAAACATTAGGCTATCTTAATTTCATCATAGCTAGATCTTATCATGTTTTAGATCAATCATTTGGCTTAATTGCACATCAATTTCATAGCATTATCATCTTCATTTTAGCTTAATTAGATCACTTATTTCTTCAATTTGGAAACACAACTTCATCTTGCATATCATCATCATATCATTAGTTTCAAGCTTATAATCAACTAGGATCTTAGTTGCATCCATTTTGATTCTAGTTCATCATCCAAATCTCGTTCTTTAGGTAGTTATATTAAAGATCAAGTGCTCTTCCAAGTGAGGGCCACCTTGAATCTTGAAGATCCTTGGAGATAGAGGACAATGAGACGATTTTGAGAGATTTTGGTTAACTAACATTGTTTTGTTGATTTTGATTTCTAATGCAATGTCCTATTGGTGTGTTTGTCTTGTTTGTGTCTATTTTGGAGGTGCAACATTTTGAGCATACATTTTTGGCGCCCACCGTGGGGCTAGACCCTTGATTTTATCAACATTTCAACATTTTTGCACAGGTCCGGAGAAGAAAATTTTGAATCTTCTTTTAGCGTATACGTTGTACGTTGTAGCACGCTCATTCTCTGTTCTAGCATGTTTATCCACTATTCTATCATACTTGTCTATTCTTTTAGCATGTTTGTAGTACGAACTAGCACATACACCTTCTGTTTTAGCGTGTTTGTCTATCTGTAATTTTTTAGGTCTCTATCAATGTGGCACATTTACAGTCTTTTAGCGTGTTTGCAATACGTTTTAGCTCATTCGTAGTATGAAGTAGCACATTTATCAAAGAGGCAGGAAAAATTGTAATTCACTTGCAAAAAGAGGCTTGTCTAGCCCACCTAGTAATTAACATTTTCACTAACTTGTTTGTTGTAGGTTTCTAACAATTTCTTGCAGGTTGGAGGAGTTTAAATTAGGATTTTTCGTTGTTTTCTTTCTAGCTTTTTCAAAGTTGGATAAAAAAAACTCAAATTTCTATTTTGGTAAAAAGAACTTCACATTTGGTTTTGGTGTTTGTAAAACAAATCAAACTTGTTTTTTTTGGGCTTAAAAAGAACATCATTTGCAAAGGTTAAAAAGAAGCACAAAATCAAACCTTCATTTTCTTGCAAGTTAGGAGCAAAAACACCTCAATTTTGGGCTCTAAAAAAAACACCAATCTTTCATTTTCTTGCAAAGGTAAAAATTCACAGTCAATCTTTATTTGCAAGTTAAAAAGAACAATCAACCTGTCCATTTTTGCAAATAGATTTATTTTATAGCAACGTGCTTTCATTTTGTTGACCAGGATTTCACTTTCCTAGTTAGAAAATAATTGCTATGTGGGATTAAAAAGAACACCATGTTTGATTAAGCAACATCTCCATTTAGGACTTAGATAACATTTTCTTTGAAAGGGTAAAAATAACATTGTATGCTTTGTCTTGAGTGGTAGGTATATGCTCTCCCCTTAATTGGGTGACCAAAAAATTCAAACCCATTCTTTTCATGCTTTATTTCATTTCAAGCATTTACAACCATTAGAGGGCCTGCCTTCCTGAAGCATTGAGGGGGCTACTGAGAAGGGTACAACCCAAGTGGGCAATGACTTTATCGCCAAGTTTACCAACTCACTATAATAAAATGTGGAGGCTGATGAAAATCCCCTCCAACAACAATGTGTATTTGATAACCTTCCCCTAGTATCCTTGTGATGCGAAAAACCTTTGTTCTAAACGTTGGGAAGTCTCTTAATTGAGTTTATCATTTGCCATGCCGAACAAAATCCTTATTACGAACCATAGAAGTAGAAACTTTGAGCTGAATCAGTTGCCTTACATTGGCAATATCATAGTGCAAGGGTGGGGAAGAATCCGCCCCCAAGATTACTCACCATACATCTCCCAAGATAACTACTCAATTGAGGAGCAATACTCTTTGGGTTAATTTATGGACAAGGCAAAAAAATGGGCACCCTTTAGGGGGTGACATGATTGTTTGAGTTGAAGGAGTATCGAGTGTGGGATATGATATTGTCTATGACCCTTGAATAAAGAGTCTACTTGGTGTCTCTTATTTGTATCCAAACTAGTGAAAACATCGAGGATTTGAACACATCCTGAAAAAAACATACACTCAATGTTTAGCATTAGGATGGCCATTGTCTTCATGTGTGCTATGTATTCTTGTCATAATTGCTAAAATATCTTGCAAAAACATCCAAAAATCAAGTTCAAACAAGGAGAGGTCATAGGTGAGAGAAATTTTCAAATCCAACAAAGCACCTTTGGAGGTGGTTATCAACATTTCAGCTATCTTTAGGCAAGATTTTCATCCAACCAATTTAGAGGAGTATCAAAACCAAGTGATCAAGAGTTTATCATCCAACTATCTCAACAACAATACCTAGCTAAGTACTCAAGTTAGTCAAATCAAGTTTTCATATCGGGAGACTTTATCCATATCATTTGACACACTTTGTCATAGGGGCTTATTGAAAAAAACCTCTATTTGACTTAGTAAGCTTGAGTATTTGAAACAAAGTATCCATATCAACCATCAACATTGACACTCTTTGATCATTTGTATGACCACTCCCCATATTTTGAGAAAAAGAAGTCTTCGTCAAAAGACTAAGTTGAAGAAGAGACAACCTAGTCCTAAGGCACTTATCAAGAGGAGAAAGTTTCTCTACATTAACCGCCAACTCTTTGCATCACATTGTGTTTTCTTGCGTCATATGTGATTGTGTCTCCAAGGAAAAACCAACGAGTTTGACAAAGAGCCTTTGAGAAGTAGGGCTTACACTCAGAAATCAACATTCAATCAATGCCTTAACAAAGGGGGAAAGATCAATCCCACCTTCTTTCCAAGAATTTGCATCACTTACAACGAGGCTCGGCCTGAGCCACCAACCCCACCAAGAACCTCGTTAGAAGAGGAGGAATTCACTACTGTAGAAATATATTGATGCCCGCTGGCACCCGATCTTGAGAATGCAAATAATTGGATCGACAACCAAAATCTAGCATGAGTCGCAGTGAGTCCAACCCTTCTGACGAATACGCAAATATGGAGGAAGATGAGATCACCGAAGAACTCATCCAACAATGCCAACAAAGTGTTGCCTTCCAAAAACTCATGGAAAGGCTAATAGATTCTGATAAACAAAAGTACCTCCTCATGCTAAATAGCAAAGGAGGTAGGATGCATGGGTATTTTGACATGGAAAATTCAAGAACAAGGCCAAGGGCCTACACATTCAACACTCAAAATCAATAACACTTAAGAGGAGATGATACCCAAGACAACATTTGCAACCAAGACAATACACGTGATCATGACGACGTTAGTGAACAAGGGGATGTCCCTCATCGAAGGTGAAAAGAAGACAATATGTCCCTAGCTCATATTACACGACAACTTCAAGCACTTCAACGACAAATGTAGGATATGCAACAAGGGTCCACGATAGGGTACTCCTTGGAGGACATTTGTCCTTATCCTTTTGATAGAAGGCTAAACATGATACCTTTCCCACCAAATTCAGATATACCAAAATATGACAAATACAATGGTAAGAATGATCCCCATGATCACATAAGAGAATTTTGCACTATGAGCTTGGAGTTTGCCCACAATGATACATACATGATGAGGCTATTCCCAAGAAGTTTGGGAGGGAAAACAATGAAGTGGTTGTCAAAACTCACACCTCCCATCAGATCATTTGATGAGTTGGTGAATAAATTCATTACAATACTCCTATAATATCCAACATGAGGTCACCATGCTTGACATATGCAATACAAAGAAAAGAACAATGAAACATTCATGGTGTTCTTACAATGATGGAGGCACATGGTCTCAAGGTACCCACGTGATGTACTTGAAAAGAAAAAGATAGAAATCTTCATAGACAATTTAAATGATGAAATGAGTTAGTAGAGATGTCGTACCGATAGATGAGGTAATTTAGAATGAAGGAAGCTATCTATTTGCTAGTTACTGTAGTCAATGGAACTGCCTCAACCACTTGGCGAAGTACTCGGTGGCCGTGATGATGAACTTGTGTCCATTTGACAAGGAAGGATGAATCTTTCCCACTAGGTCGATTCCCCATTGATAGAAAGGCCAAGATGTAGTGAATGGTTGCAACTCTTGAGCTGGTGCATGTATGAAGTTACCATGAATTTGGCACTTAGGGCATTTTCAAGCAAACCGATAGGACTCTTTCTCCATTGTGGGCAAGAGTAGGACCACTTGAATGCGTACTACAAATACCTTCGTGAAGCTCATGTAAGGTGGAGTCAGATTCATTATGATCGAGGCATCGAAGAAGAGTACCATCAAGACCTCGATGATAAACAATATCAGCGGTTAAGGTATAGCAGGTTGCTTGTCAGATAAAGCTTCATATTTGGTTACGAGATAGGTTTGGTGGGAGGGTATTGTCTTTCAAGTAGGTATAGATCTTCCTGTATAGGGGGGAATCAGAACCATTTAGGGCACATATGACTTGGGATTCTGAATTGTCATAGGCTGGGGAAAACAATTGCTCCACCAGGAATTCATAGCAGTTTTGTCTATTTGGAATTTGTAGGAGTGAGGCAATAGTGGCGATTGCATTAGCAGCTCTGTTGTCTAGCCTTGGAATCTGCTCAAATGTGATGTGTACAAAGTATTTCTTAAAATCATCCACCATGCATTTGTAAGGCATCAACTTATTGTCCTTTGTCTGATAGTCATCATTGATCTAATTGATAACTAATTGAGAATCACCATAGACTTTCAATTCTATGATTTTCCATTCCACGGGAACTTTGATACCTGTCACTAGAGCTTCATACTTGGTGATATTATTGGTGCACAGGAAAATCAATCTGTAGGATCTCAGAATTGTGTGTCCTTTTGGAGTGACAAAAAATATGCCGACACCTAATCCATGTGTATAGGATCCATCAAAGTATAGGGTCCATTGCTTTTGTGTAACAGTGAGCACATCGGTATTTGAGAATTCTACCTGTAGTGGGTGTTTGTCTAATAGAGGTGCTTTTTCCAATTGATATGCTATTGCTTGTCCTTTGATAGCCCCCTATTCTATATACTAAATGTCAAACTCGCTTAGGATCATGACCCATTTTGCTAACCTCCCTGTGAGAGTGGCTTTGCTGAGAAAGTATTTTAGTGGGTTGATCTTTGCCACTAGCTTGATAGTATGAGCTAACATATAGTGTCACAACTTTTGGGAAGCAAACACTACAACTAAACAAGCTTTTTCAATGAAAGTATAACTGAGTTCGTATCCATTCAACATCCTGCTAATGTAATAGATGACTCTTTCCTTTCCTGTCGAGTCTTCTTGTGCTAGTAATGCCCCTAGTGACACTTTTGTTGTTGATATGTAGAGGATGAGTGGTTTACCCACTATTGGTGACACCAAAATAGGTGGATTCATGAGATATTGCTTTCGCTGATGGAATGATTGTGCACATCTGTCTTGCCATCTAAAAGGTACATTTTTATGAAGTGGATGGTTGAATGGGAGACCTTTGTTCGCCAATCGAGCAATGAATCATTTGATAGATTGTAGCCTACCTTGAAGAGATCGTAGCTGACTATTATTATTTGGAGGTGGAATTTCCATGATAGCCTGAACCTTTGCGAGATCCAACTCGATGCCTTTTTCTGATACAATGTAGCCCAATATTTTCTCGAATGTGACCCCGAAAACACACTTCTTAGGGTTCAATCTAACATTGAATTGCTCGTCTCTAAAATATTTTATCAAGAATGTCCAGTTGTTCTTCTCTTGTGAATGATTTGGATAGCAAGTTATCTACATAATCCTCCATAAAAGTATGCATCATGTCATGAAAGATTATTGTCATTTCTCTTTGATAAGTTGCACCAACATTTTTTTAACAAAAAGGCATGACATTCCAGCAGTATGTACCCCATGGGCATGCGAATGTCATTTTATCCTGATCTTCTAGAGCTATCTTTATTTGGTTGTAGCCTAAAAGACCATCCATGAGTGATAGCATCACGTGCCCTGTCGTGAGATCCACAATTGTATCGATGCTTGGTAGAGGGAAATCATTTTTCAGATAGGCCTTGTTGAGGTCTCCGAAGTCTGTACAAATCTTGATGCTTTTATCTAGTTTAGATACTGGCACAATGTTAGAGATCCATTCAACATAGTCTATAGGTCACATGAAACTGACATCTAGTAACTTCTTCAGCTCTGCTTTAACCAATATGGCAACATGTGGGTTCATCTTTCTCAATTTCTATTTGACAAGTTTATCTCCAGGAGGGATTGACAAGTGATGCATGATGAGATCTGGATATACACCTGGCATATCTGCATATGACCAAGCAAAGTTGATTTTCTTCTCCTTGAAGAATTTGACAAAGTTAGGTTTTTCTTTTTTCGTTAGTGATTCCACTAGATGTAGGTTCTTGATGCTACTTCAGTGCCAATATTTATTGATTGAGTTGGCTCAATCAAGATTGGTTATCTCTCCTGGTAATGTTCAAGAAGAGTGTCAATTCTCTCATCTTCAGGTGCCTCAAAGAGGTTTTCACCATTAGATACGTCCTTTTTTTTTACTTTTTTGTGATCTAATATTGCCATTAGATGGTTTTCACCATTAGATCAATTTTTAATTTTGTTCATTTTGCAAATAGGAGACTTGGAACTCTCTTTATTGCATACATCATTATGGAGTTTGTTGGTGGGGCATGTTTCAAGGTTGATTGAGCAAAGGTATTGAAAAATGGCCTCATCATTTTGGAATATTGGTATATCATTGTGCTCGGGTTCTTCCCAGTCTATAAGGTCAGGATATATGAGAGGTAGGGAATCGTTTGGTGGATCAAGGTCTATCATTGTAAGATCATGATAGAGATGTTGTCATAGTTGTCAATAGCATGGGTGAGGTTGATAACAGTCTCAAGGTCTTCGATGGTACTCTCGTTGATATTGCCTCTTTCGTATTGATGTTGCTTGTTCTCATTAGCCTCAAAGATATGTTGTGGTCCAAATTCAAATGATCTTTATCTCAAGCCTTGTCCCTCATAAAGTATGGGCATGTATGTGTGGATTGTATCCACTCCAATATCCTTAGTAACATCAGAAAAAGTGTCCCATTCATATTCATTAGAGTCTATTTCAGAATCGTTGTCTAAGGTTACACAATTGAATCTGATAGGGATGTTGTATGGCGAGAAAAGGTCATTGATAATCGATACAAGTTTGGTAGCTTATTCTGATTCAAGTTATGTGCTTTCTTGTACCCTTTGGATTTTCTCATACACAGTTTCCTTTCTTTGAGTAGCAATCTCCTCATCTTGTGGCTTGAATTCGGTTTGATCAGGTGCTTGTACATGATGTACTTGTTTATAAGAAGCCTCTTCTCTTTGGATAGCGAGCTCTTCTTGTCACCTCTCATTTTTTGCATACTCTTGTTCTTTTCTTGTCTTTTCAACTGCTTGGTGTAGCACCTCTTGCCATGAGTTTTTGCTATGTGTTACCTTTTATCTCTATTAAGGTTTTTAATGATGATCTCTCTTTTACACAAGTTGAATATGTTGACCATACCCAAAACCTGATTTGTCTTTTGCAAGTTGTGAATGGGGTTGTATGGGTTCTATGATACCCTCTTGACGCTTGCCAATAGGTCATTTTCCTTTGTATCCCATTCCTTGCATGATTCTAAACCCATTTCCATACTGTTATGTGGGAACAACCACTTCTAGGGCAACAACTCTTATTTATTCCTCATCCTTGTATATCCAGTTGAGAATGTCCTTGTCTTTTGATTCTTTAGCTAGTGTGCCAATTTGGATAAATTTACCATCAAACTTCTTGATAGGTTGTGTCGCTTGATGTCTTTATTTGGAAGGTTGTCCGTGATATTTTGGCAAAGTTGGCAATTTTGATAGACATAGGGGTTCAAAAGAGTACTCCCCCATGCCTTGGTCCTTTATCTTCATCTTCTTCTCAAAGTCTATGAACAATGACTTGAGTTTTTCTTGATTGTTGGATGATAAAGAAGCTTGGGCCTCCCTGTTGTGTGGAACCATAACATTTTGAGTTGTCCCCATAGCGTTGCAGTACTAAAAGGGGTTAGTGTTTGCTGATATTGAAATCTCTTGGTCGTTGTAGGGGAACTTGAGACATTGATGGTATGTGGAAGGTACCGCTTAAATTTCATGGATCCAAGGACGACCCAAGAGTCTGTTGTATGTCAAGTCTATTTCTAAGAGTTGACACATTGTGTCTTTTTGCACAAGTCCTACCTCAATGGGTAGTATCACTATTCCTTTGGATGACCTTTCTTCATCATCATAGGCTTTGATAGTGATCTTCTTTTTAGGGTCAATAGCTTGCTTGGAGAAGCCCAATGCACAGATAAGCTTGAAGGTACATATATTAAGACCAACTCCTCCATTGATTAGCACTCTTTTCACCTAGTATTTGTAGACTAGGAATTCAAAATGGAGTAGGGTGTTATGCGGATGACTCAAGGAGACATCATCATGTTCTAAAAAGGATATGCTATGAGGCATTGTCATATGTGCCACCATGGCTTGGAACAAATTGATATCCATATTGTTTGGAATTGTTGTTTCTACAAGATCTCGCTCCAAGATATCCTTATTCTTGGGTGAAAGTTTGAGAAATTCTAGTATTGATATCTGAATAGGTGTCCTTTGTAGTTGGTCGACTAAGCTATATTGAGTCTTAGGGAGGGTTGCTGCTTTAGATGTACTCCCCTTCAAGACATATTTTTGAGCCCTCTTTGCCACATTTACCGATGCATGTTCTTGTTTATCTTCTATCTTTATGACATTTACTTGATTGTCACATGTCGATATGTGATTGATGCAAGCTACTTTGTTTTTGTTTGATATTGGTGCTCCTCCCTTGTCATAATTAGGAAGAGGATTTTTGAAAGCCTCGTGATCACCATTAGTTTTATGACCATCGATCGTTATGTTTCCTTTGTCCAACATATCTTGAACTAGGTTTTTCAACCACATGCAATCATTTGTTCTATGCCCCTTGTTTCGATGATAATCATAATAATGTGAGTCATTCCACCATGGTGGTTTGACTTGGGGTTCAAACTTGCTTATGATTGGAAATGTGATGATCTTGTTTGCCAATAGTTCTTGAAATGCAGATTCCAAGGTTTGTCCCAATGGTGTACAATTTCTTTGATATGGGAGATGTGGAGTGTTAGCGTTACCTCCTTGATTATTGTTGTTCCCCTAATTGTTGTTGTTGTTCCCTCTATAGTTGTGGTTTCCTTGGTTGTTGTTGTTGTTCCCTTAGTTGGTATTACATTGATAATTGCTAGTGCCTTGATTGACACTTCTTTGATTATTGTTGGATGATGTGTTACCTGATAAAGTTAGCACTGGTTGTTTAGACTTTACATTGTTTGCATCAACTACACCATCATTAACAACATTTTTTTTCTTAGTCCAAAACTTGGACTTGTCATAGTTGTTATATTGATTGCTATAGGTGTGGTTTTTGTTTGAACTAACACCTTCCTTAGAGAATTTTAAGGTCCTCTTTTTTATCGAGGCTTCCTCTACTTGGATACTATTCTCTATCAATTTGGAAAAAGTAGGTAGACATTGTAGTTTGAGCCGATAGTCATTTATTCACTCTAATTTTTTTATTATATTAGAGCTTAACACAAATTGCAACAAGACTTCTAAACAACCTCCTCAAAGAGAAACCAAAATCAAAAGATTGAGAAGAGTCTATCAACCCAATTAAGCAATAACATAATATGCAATTACTATGAAAAATAAAAATCGCCAGCCTAGAACAAATAACTCATTATTACTTAACATTTTTTAACAAAGCTTAAAGGAACCACCAAGATTTAGAGATAGAGAAAAATAATGACCACCATGGAATCTGATAATTCCCAATTCACAAGCTAAAATAACAACAAACAAAATAGGTCGCCAAACTCACAACATGCTTCCACAAACAACAATAGATGAGATGATAAACTGTACAAGAAGAAACTATGATTGAACCTATATGAATCTAGAGAGATGGGGAGTTAATAATGTACCATAAAATATTCTTGTGCCCATAAAAAATTTGATGAAAATAGGAAAATTAGTGAATCCTAAATAAATATGAATTAATGGAGCACAAGAAAAACCCTTCTACATGTTTTTGGCATCTAGACAAACCAATTGCACTAAAGAAAATTCGAATTGCAAAACATAGTAATACAAACTATTGCTATTGTATTCATGCCTTCGTAGAAGGTAGAGAAATCAAACCATTAATATTTTTTTCCTTGAACACCCAATGGTATTGTTAGTATATAAAGTGAAAAATAGAATGACCCTCAATTAATATCTCCTCAAAGCTTACACCAATGTTACATGCTCTATCATCATAATACCAAGCTAACATATAATTACATGAAAGGAACAATGAACTCTTGAATGTGTGTAGACCAAATAAACACTAAGAATTTATATCACGTATAACATGAAGCGTTTTCCCTCAAAAGACAACAAATAAATTTTATACCATAAATTTTTGAGCATTTGGACAACAAGAATTGGAAGCTAAACAATTTGAATTTTTAGGATTAATTTTACATTTTCTTGTAAAAAAATTCAAATATTGTAAATATAAATGTAATAGGCATGTCCTATATAAACCTCAAAATAAAAATAAAAATATGAGAAAGTGAGATGGAAAACAATAATAAAACAAATATTTCACCATTAGAATGTTTTCAAATAGTTTCATTAGAATCTTGATATCTCTAAGAAAACATGTTGGCTTGTGAATGGTTGAGGACACTCAATCTTGAGTAGGGTGGATTGTAATGTCCCCTTGTTGAAATATGATTTATTAATAAATTAATAATAAAATTAAAATAAAAGGGAATAACATGAAGATAATATATTGCATGACGGAGGATGTCGTGTGTATGGGAGAATGCAAGTTGTCGAGCTAGGGCTCCAATGCCCTAGCTCGTGGGCGGCCTATAGCCTGTTGGTGCATTGGGGGGAGGGCAATGGAGGCTATGCAGGGAGGGGAGGAGTTGCGGGAGCTAGGGGTTGAACGGTGGTATGCGGGAGGGGGGTTGTTCTGCGTGCGGCTGGGGTTCGGGACTCTTTGCGGGTCCGTGGTTGGCTAGAAGGGCAGAGGTTGCAGTTGGCTTTGTCTTTGGTGGTGTTTGGGAAGGGTGGGGTCTTGGTTGTTGGGTCTTCTTGCTTGCCCCCTTTGGGGTGTGGGTTTTTTTATCTTTTTTTGTGAGGTCCAATGTCAAGTATTGGTGGAGAGGCCTTGAAGGCACCTCCCGCCATGGATTTTCGTGCTACGGTGGGTTCAAAATCCCCATCCCAAAGTATGAAGACTTTTAATAATAATCTTTTTTCCTTAGACTCGGGGTCTGGTAGTGCTGGTGGCTCTTGGATCGCGAAGATTAATGGTTGTTTGGAGAGATGCAGTGAGAGGCCGAGGTTGGTTATTCCTCCGGAGATGATAGCTAAAGATGTTGAATACTTTTCAAAACACTCGCTATATTGCAAATTTTTGGGGATGAGGGTTTCTTTGCAGTTTTTGGAAAACTGGGCACAGGGGACTTGGGCATTGGAAGGGGAAATGGAGATTATGTTCCTGGCAAACAACTACTTCATGGTTACTTTCAACTGCATGGAGGATCGCAATAGGGTTTTTGAAGGAGGTTCGTATTTTTACAACCAGGTGGGGTTGTTCATCAAACCTTGGCATGCATGGTTTAACCCTTTGGAGGAGCTCCCAAATAGGGTTACAGTGTGGGTTCATTTACCACATTTTCTAGTGGAATGCTGCCGGGAGGATGTGCTGTGGATGCTTGCCTCATTGCTTGGGAAGCCAGTTGGATCTTCAATAGAAACCCTGGGGAGAAAGGTAATGACTTTTGCTCGTATCTGTGTTGAAATTTACCTTAGTAAACCTTTGCCAGATGCTATAGATATGTGTGCGGGCTCTTATTCTTGGGTTCTGCAGTTGGATTATGAGACCTTACCATTTTGGTGTCATCTATGTCATGAGTATGGTCATCTACAGTGCAAGTGCCCTAGATATAAACCAGTGGTCTGCCAACCTCTGCAGATGACCCATAACCTAGATGGGGCTGATAAAGGAAAGGCTGCTATATCGGATGAGGTAGTGGGTGCTGATGGTTTTGTCTTAGTTAAAACTAAGAACATGAATAGAGGACAAAAGAGGTCCTTGCAGGAGAGACAAGAGGAGGATACATTTAACAAATTTGAAGTTGTGGATGACCTTAGCCAACATGAAGTGAATATAAGGTTAATCCCTTTGGATCAAGATGCTTCAAGGGTGGTTTTGGAAAGCTTGATCGGGGACTCTACCCAAGCTCTGCAAGTGGTTGGAAGCCAGCAAATGGAGATGGATCAACTAGTAGTGGTCCAGTTGGGAACCAATCCTGGTGCGGAAGTGAATTTGGTTGGGGGGGAGGGTTCTCTGGGAGCTCAGAAATTGGAACCGACTGGGGTTAAAAGTAATAAGACCCCCGTACACCTAGGTCTTCATCAGAAAGATATTAAGAAAGGTGCTTCAGAGAAGAATTTGAAGGTTGGCAGAAAGAAGGATTTGGATAAGATCAAACTTCAATGGGAGAAAATTTGGTTGATTCAAGGTCAGTAAAGACTCTGGATTCTCACTTTTCCAATCTTTTGAAATGATTGTGCTATCATGGAATGTAAGGGGCTTGAATAGTGGCCCTATACAAAAAGTTGTTTGAGAATTGATTAGGAGTCATTCTCCTGATGTCTTGTTCCTACAGGAAACTAAACTTTCTGTGGAAAGTATGATGGGTGTGGTGCCGAAGCTGTGGGGGCGATGTGAGTGTCAGTGTGTTGGGGAAAATGGCTCCTTTGGTGGGGTGGCTTGCCTTTGGAACCCCTTGAGGATTCGTCCTATTTGGTGGGTTGCTTCCATATCTTCTTGGTCTGGGGTTGCCTCTAGTCTTGGGACTAGGGAGTATATCTTGTTTACTAACATTTATGCCCCCACTGATCTTTAGGGTAAGATGAATTTATGGTCTCACATTTATTTTATGCGAGGGCTATTCCCTTTTCATCCCTGGATTATGGTGGGAGATTTTAATGCCATTTTAGAGTTGTGTGAGA
This sequence comes from Cryptomeria japonica, assembly GCF_030272615.1. Taxonomy (NCBI): domain Eukaryota; kingdom Viridiplantae; phylum Streptophyta; class Pinopsida; order Cupressales; family Cupressaceae; genus Cryptomeria; species Cryptomeria japonica. Next base: position 21,153,209 of record NC_081415.1, on the reverse strand, counting down.
ATAAGGGTGGTGTTATGCATTTGGAACCTTCTTCTTTCCTTCTCCGGGATAGTATATATTCATTGCATCTTGTTCACATTAAGCCCGGTAATGGTTTGTTCACTTGGAACAATAGGAGGGTAGGGGAGTATTGGATTGTGGAGATGTTGGACCACTCTCTGGTTTCTAGTTTTTGGGTTGGTGGGGGGTGGTCCACATATTCAGAGATTCTTGATTGGCGAGGGTCAGACCACTAGCCCATAAAGTTGGTGTCTTCTTCTGCTCGGGTCGCTCGCACTCCTTCATTCAAATTCCAACCTATGTGGTTGTAGGATCCTTCTTTGCAAGATCATGTTGCAAGGTGGTGGAGGAAAGGGAGGCCAACCTTTGGCACTGCTATGTACACTTTTTCCAAGCAGCTGCAATTTGTTAAGGTTAAGCTTAAATAGTTGAACCGCCAGTGTTTCAAGAATATTTTTCATGCTAAGAAGGTTGCTCAATTAGTGTTGAATGACATTACCAAGGAAATAAGAAAGCATGGTTTGTCTGAAGCCTTTCTTAGGGGGGAAGATAGGGCTATCAAGGATTTAGTGGAATGGGAGCTTAGGGAGGAAATCTATTGGAAACAAAGAGCTCGTATTGATTGTCTTCAAGTGGGGGACAAGAATACTATGTTCTTCTTCAATTCAGTGAAAGTAAGAAGACATGACAATCCTATTCCTGTTTTGGTCAATTATAGAGGTGAGCAGTGTTTATCCTTGTAGGAGATCTCTAGGGAGGCTTTACAGTATTTTCAACCCCTCTTTAGCGAGGATAATCAGGGGGAATCGGAAGAGGAGAATCAGGTTCTTGCTTGTATTCCTTCTATAGTTACTAGGGAGATGAACGAGTAGCTTATGGGTTATATTTTGCTAGAAGAACTCAAGAGGATTTCTTTTCTCATGAGGAAAGGAAAAGCTCTTGGTTCGGATGGGTTCCCAATTAAGTTCTTTCAATATTTCTGGGATATTATCAAATTAGACTTGTTGGAGGTGGTCCAAGAGTCTCAAAGGAACAAGCATATGCTTTGTGCTTTGAATGCGATTTTAATTGTACTAATCCCCAAGTGTGATGGGGCTGACCGGTTAGGCCAGTTCTATCCTATTTCTCTCTATAATGTGATCTATAAGATCATTTCTAAGTTGATAGCGGAGAGGTTGAAGAACTGGCTCGGGGATGCCATCTCTAAGGAGTAGAGTGGGTTTGTAGAAGGTCACCAAATCCTAGATGGTATGGTCATTGCTATTGAGGCCATTCATTCTATGGAGGCTTCCAAGGAAATAGCTATGTTTATTAAGCTAGATATGGCTAAGGCCTATGATAGAGTCCGTTGCTCCTTTCTCTAGAAGATCCTTGGGGCCTTTGGCTTTGCTGATGAATGGATTCAATGGGTAATGAGTTGTGTTATGTCTACCTCTTTCTCTGTGCTAATCAATGGAGATCATACAGAGTCGTTTAGTGCTTCTAGGGGTCTTCGCTAGGGGGACCCCATCTCCCCATACTTAATAATTCTTCTGGCTGAGGTTCTGGGGAGGTTGATTAAGCATAATGTGGATCTGGGGATTATTCAAGGTTGGAATTGGGGAAATGAACTACATCCTCAATCCCATTTGCATTTTGTTGATGACACGACCCTGATGGGACTAGCTCAGATTAGAGAAGCCTCAAATCTATGCAAAGTTTTGGATGTTTATCTTGTCACTTCAGGTCAATTGATCAATGAGGATAAATCTTCCATTATATTCTTCAACACACTAGGAAATATTCATAGGAGGATTGCTCATATCTTGAGATTCCATGCCGGTTCTCTTCCCTTAACTTACCTGGGTATTCCTATCTCTATTGGTAACCCTCCCAAGGATTTGTGGCAAGGTATCTTGAAGAAAATTTTACATGAAGGTTGAACATTGGACACATAGATGATTATCCTTTGCTGGGAGAGTTCAACTAATCCAGTCGGTGGTTCAAAATCTTACGATTTATCAGTGTATGGTCCAAGTGGCCCCTAAGTGGTTCCTGAAGGGATTAGATTCTCTGGCAAGACAATTCTTATGGGCAAGCATCTTGTCCTCCTACAAATGGTGTCTTGTCAATTGGGACTTGGTGTGTAGCCCGAAGCAATCGAGTGGGCTTGGTTTGAGGCAGTTTGTTTTATTTGGGGGGGCTTTGGTGGCTAAATTATACTGGAGATGGTGTGTTGAATAGGATCGAGGCTGGGCTAGGATCTTGGCCTACAAATACATGCAAAGGATCCTAAAGGAGGAAATCCCAAGGTATCCACTTGAAGGAAAAGGTTCTTCAATTTGGAGTACTCTCAAGAAAGAGGATTCTCTTATAAAGGCAGGGCATTTTTGGATATGTAAGAGGGAGGAAGAGGTTCTTTTCTGGTTCGACTCTTGGGACAGGTATCCCCCCATCATTGATCAGTTTCCCAATCTTCAGAATCTTTGCTAGAGGTTCTTAGAGGCAGGATGCTCTAGGGTGAGAGACTTTAAGGTTGTTTATAGGTGTGGGTGTTTGGAGTTGGAGTGGTGGAAGGCTCCCAATGAATGGTCGATTGCTGGTATGGATGAAGAGTGTGCTAAGATGTATGGCATTTTGGCAAGTAGACATTGTAGCTCCCTTAAGGGTAGGGATAGACTTGCTTGGTCCCCAAATCCTAAGGGTGTTTTCAGTATTTCTAGTGGTTGCTAGGAGTTGTTGTCCCAAAGATTGGAGGGGAGGGAGGTGCCTTGGTGGAAACAGGTGTGGAATAATATTTCTTGGCTGAAGTGTAACTGTTTTGCTTGGACTTTGGCTTTGAATAGATGTCTTACTTGGGAAAACATTCATAAGAGGGGATTCCTTGGGCCTTCCATATATGTCTTGTGTGGTAATGGGGAGGAGGATTCCTCACACCTCTTCTTCAAATTCCCTTTCTTGCTACTAATTTGGCATTACTAGTGGTGGGTGTGGAAGCATCCTTGTGTTCACGCAGATTCTTTGGTGGATTTTTGGAGTAGTTTGGGTAGGCCTCCTATCCTATCCTCTTTCCTCTAGACTGTCTGGCATATTGGGCCCATTTTCATTTCGTGGAAGATCTGGCTAGAGAGGAATAGGAGGATATTTAAGGAGGTTAGATTGTTAGTTCAACAAGTGTGGAATATAATCATTGGTATGATTCAGGAGATAGTGGAAGCTAAATGTGTGGTGAATTTTCCTCTAGATAGAGGAGAGACTAATATTATGAGTAGGTTGGGTCTACAGGAGATGTCACCCACCTCAACATGTGTCAGGAGAAGTAGACATGCTATGAAGAAGGTTCAAAGGATGGGAAGGTGGATGCCCCCTCAGGATGAGTCCATCAAGATTAACATCGATGGTTCCTCTAGGGGTAATCCGGGCTCTGCTGGGATTGGCAGTGTTGGTAGGGATAGTAGGGGAGAGGTGTTTTTCTTCTTCTCAGTGCATACAAGGCGACAATCTAATAAATTTATGGAGGGATTAGAAGTTTTTTATTCCCTAGAGTAGGCCTTGGAGTTGGGGTGGCAGCAGGTTATCAATGATTCGGATTCACAAATTATTGTTAATTTACTGATTGAGCAGAAGGTGAGTGGGGTGCATTGGCAATTGGTAGGACTGTTCACCGGATTCTTGAAATTAGTTCTATGATGGAGAAGGTGTCTTTCATCCACATTCCTCATGAATGGAATAAAGTAGCTGATTGTTTGGCTAAGTGGGCCTCAGAACATGATGATGATTGGAAAGTTGAAGGTTGGGAGCAACTCTCCTTGGAATACTAGTAGGACCTGCATAAGATATTTGCTGAGGATATGGATAGTTACGAAGCTGACTAATTTTGGGTTGGGCTTGTGATCCCCCCTAGGGCCTTGAGACTCCGGTTCTCTCTTGGGTTGGGCTTGTGTTCCCCTCATGGGGCTTTGAGACTCTGGTTCTCTGCTATAATTCTTGATTATGTTCTTCAATAAAGTTTTTACCCCTTTATTCAAAAAAATAAAATACAAATGTAAAAGAATAAAAATAAAATATAATATAATTGAAATTTAATGTTTGGTCAATTGTCATAAAATGAAGAGTTGAGACTCCCTCAAACATGAGATATAAAATGGAAAAGTGTTCATTTGAAAGGGGATATGGATGGAGGAAGAAAAAAGAATGAGGGCATGAAAATCAAAGAAGGATTGGAGAAAACAAATGAATAGGAAAAAATAAGGAAGTGACTATTTCAAAGGGCTAAAATGATGAAGGGTTGTACTCTTTCAAAGGGAAAATATGATGAAGGGTTGTACTTTTTCAAAGAGTGGTAAATGTGAAAATTTGTGACTTTTGCAAAGGGTAGACATGATGAAGAGGTGTGACTTCTCCCTCACATTGGAAGATACAAAAGGGGAGAAGGTTTCATTTGAGGAGGAGATGCAAGAGATATAAATTTGGAAAATAATTTATTACTCTCAAAGGGAAACAATGAAGGGTGGTGACCCAATTCTTGTGTAAGGTGGTGACCCTTTCACCAACAAAGTATAAAAGAGATCATTCCAATCATTCGAGGATCACTTATCAATCATCACTCATGAAACCACACAAACAATCACCAATTATCAAATCAAGCAAACAATCAATCATCAAACCACTCTATCAAATCAACATTCACCAATATATCAAATCAACATTTATTTACATCATCACTCATAAATTGTCTAATCAACAATCACTTAATCATCACTCACTAAGATGTCAAACCAATCAAAGGAATTCACTCAATTTATCAATCATTCATACAAATATAAATCATTTAACAACAATCATTCATGGTCAAGTCTGATTTGAATATAATTAAAAAAATATAACAATCTAAAATATTAAGGAAAGTGATGGGCATGCAATATTATTGTATAATTTACTATCTAGTTATTTAAAAAATTGTTAGGAATATGTAACAATATTGGTCTTCCCTCATCAAGCATGCCACCTTGAGTTGGATGGATTGGAGGTCCTTACATACTTGTGGGCTAAGGGGCCAAATGACTTGGAGGCTCATTTTGTGCCCTTAGACTTGGTTGAGGAAGATATTCTCTTAACGCCTAACAAGAAATATAAGATTAGTAAGTAATTATCTCATTTTCATCATCAATCATATCTATAATTAATGTGAAATGTTTGATAGGGAGATGTATCAATGCCACTTCCCTCATCAAGTATGCCAACCCTAAAATCAAAGTCACACATAGTTCTCCTCACAAGGTTTCTCAAAGGACACCTACAAACAAGTTCTCATAACCAGGATTCTTTAGGTACTATGTTTTACTCCGACAAAGTTCCCTTAAATGATTCCCAATAATCATTTGTGCTTAATGACAAATAGGTAATTTTGACACTATGTAGTAACCTGTACCACAACACTTACCTTAAAGATATTGATGTCTTGAATAGAACTCTTCCAATTACTATTCATAAACCAACTTGAATAACCAAGGTTTGTGTTGTCAACATAGGGGCTAAGATTATTACTCAACATGAAATTACCTTGGTTCACCTAAACACCTCGGGAAACACTTCCATTCAAATTTCACATAATAGATTCACTATAGAGAGTAATATAATCGGAGTTAATAGATATCGTGTAGCCATATAAAATTCTTTACCCCAATGGACAAATACTATTCTAGAAATATATGGTGTGTCTTATTATTGCATTAAACCAAGAGGGTAAAATGATATTAAAGGGAATTATTACACTTATTGTCACTATAATAAAATTTCAAAATGGTCCATTGTTGCATACATCTTGATATTTTCTCAATATATCACTATATCTATATTTCCACTATTACAAGTATTTCAAAGCTCACAAGACTTACATCATAGGTGTATCCCTATCTTAACCATGATTCCAACACAAACATGCAATCATTAAAAAACAACCATAGTACCCTTCCTTGGTTCCTATGATAGTTCCTAGAGCTATCAAGTTTATTGTACTTAATAGGTCAATAAACATCATGTACTCTTAATGTTGATTTGATGCAAGAATATTGCATAAGCCTCGATAAGACTTCAAGTGGCATCCCACTTAAATATGCTTCAATAATATATAAAGTATCATAAAAATATAAGGCTTCCTTCTAATAAAGCCGCATGGAGATTCCTTTTTTATCCTCAAAGACATGTCAATGTTTACAAACTTGCATCAAGCAAGATCAGTGTTTGAGTCACACTCAACGTAATTGGAACACTGGGCTTATTGTATCTTCATAAAAGATATACAATCCCTACTATTAGTGGTAATAATATTCTTAACATTCTATTTTCATTTTCCTTATTGTGTAACCCATTGTTCTTGCAATAGCTTGGTTCTTGGACTAGGATTTTTTGTACTTGACATTTATAATCAAAGGCTACTTATAATTGCAGATACCAACATGGTGGGATACCAACCATATCATAACATTTTCTATGATATAATTACCAAATATAGGGATCTCATGTTTAAAATTAATCCACTAATCTTAGACTTAGACTTAATGAACAAATCTTCATATCATATACTATGGCCATAGTCTTCAAACTATTGTCTCAACATAAATACCCTGCATAAACTCTAGTGCATTATCCAACTATAAGGAGACATACAATATTAGTTATAAACTTGTTTAGGCCTGATCAATACCTAAGTCATGCTTGAGATAGTGGAAACATTGTATTCAAGTGAGATCATCCTATGAATATTTACTTAGTAAATTTGATATTGTTCATAAGCACGAAGACCATACAAGCTCTCAAAAAATAGAGATTAACATACTTTCCTTAAGACAGGGCATTTTTATGCCAATCTAGTTATTATATTATGAATTATACACTAAGATGTTTTAACATGTTATAATGCCTAGAATATTTTAATACATATGTTTTGAAACATTTTAATAGCATCTTTATTTTTATTTTGGCAAAAGTGGCAAGCCATTGAAATATATATATTAATAAAATAACTGGTTCAAGAGTTCAATAGGGAAAGAACTATTAAGAAAACCCTATATCCTTTCTCAGTCACAATGAACAAAGAGAAATCAGAGTTTAATTGTACATTCCTCATAGAGGCCAAAATTGAGTCTAGTGGATCTAGATAAAATCCTTACGCACTCATAAAAACCACTACCACTATTGGTTACCACTAAACTTGAGTACTAGAATGCCATTCTATATGTCGGTTCACTATAGAGCTACCATGAGCGGTTACTGGTGAGCAGATGTGTATACCGGTCCACTGAAGAAAAAGTCATCGTTATCGGTTGTGTTATACCAGAACTTGAATACTGGTATGTTGTCATATTAACCAGTTCACAAGAAAGCCTCTATTACCGGTACTACAATATTGGTTTACAAAATATCTCCACTACCGGTTGGATTAAAACCGAAGAGTCTAAAACTTGTTAGGCTAAACCGGTTGGCCCCAAAACCTGTATGAACATCAAAAGTTACTCCTCCATAGGGTACGAGCCCGACAAAAATCCATCTCCAACATTGAGTGCAACAAAGGAAGATATCAAAAAACCAAAGGCTCTAAAACCTATTAGGCTGAACCAGTTGGCCCCAAAACTTGTATGAACATCAAAAGTTACTCCTCCATAGGCTGCAATCCCGACAAAAATCCATCTCCAACATTGAGTGCAACAAAGGAAGATATCAGGTCTTCAATCAGTGAACAATGAATTTCATTAACTTGGTCAAATGAGAGTCAAAGAGGAGGAGAAATTTTGTTAACTTGCATAGAAGCTTCATTACCTACTAGCACTAGCAGAGAGATAGCAGGTGGTTTTGTTTGCCCATGATCATGGCCTAAATTCACTAGGATGACATGCAATTTAGACAAGATTTGGCTTTTTAATTTTGAATTTAAACCTCTCCTAGCATTGCGAGCAACTATTTGGAAGGGTCTTACATTCTGGAGGGAGAGTGACCGCTTTATGCTATCAAAGATTGGGGGAAATTCTTCATGGGTGAGAAGAAGCTGCTTGGGAAATAGACCAGCAAATGTTTCCTGACCATTCCACAAATCATACTAGCGGGTGGCTTCCAAAAGTTGGTTGTCATTCAAAAAATCTGCCCAAATCATTTTATGAATGATGTTCTTTAAGGGAACCCAAGACTGCAACAAGTCTACTATATTGAAAAGAAAAATAGAAACCAACAGGGAAGGAAAAAGAAACCTTTTCTCCTACAGATAGAGTATTTCTTCACCGATAATCCTCTGGATACTTCGTTTGCAATATTGGTAGGAGGTGTTGAAGACAATACCCAACTGGTCTTCAACGATGTGGTCCTCAAACGACATCTCCCAAGCAACAACTATCATGGGCACTTTGTAGTTTTGCAAAGAGTAATCCATAATGCATTAAAACACTGCAAGCTACAGAGGCAAGAACAAGCAAATTATGAATTGACACTCGATAAAAACAATGGCTATCTTGATAATCACATTCCCTACCAAAATCATTTCAAATCTCCATCTGCTATGAAATTATTAGCAAGTCTGAGAAAAATGCTTGATACCGTTTTTAAATTATTTTGTAGAGTAGCAAAGGATGCCGCATGTGTGAGATCAAACGAAGAGATATCTTTGATCTCACGAGACTCATAGGGTAGGCTGCCATCATACTGCCAACATGGAAGCTCATAGAATAAGTCACCATCATACTGTCAACATGGAAGGTGAATGAGAAATCGACAGACACCATTTCAGCCACCATTGAATTGCCAACAAAGATGAAGGATGAACAATCAATCAACTCGAAATAATAAAGTCAAACATTCCAAGCTTTAAATCAACTTGATGCGAGTGTAGAAACATCATTAACTACTCACTTTACAAAACCGAAGTTAATACATTCTATCAAAATCTTGAATAATAGGGTGAGTGTGTCAATCATTTAAATATTTTTCCTTTCATCATTGATAATGCTTGCTAGATGAGGAAAATTTTCCACCTTGAAATTTGGAGATGCAGAGCCCACTTCCAACTTATCACAACCCAAATTTGTGAATACATCTACTACTCTATTATGTTCCTTGAATATGTGAGAAATGAAACATTCCTCAAATGAATCTAGTAACAACCATGCTCGCTTTAAAATGTAGGAAATTTTCCAGTTAAATGAACATCTGGAAATGCAAGCTTTCACTATAATAGAACAATCTCCTTCAATATGTAACCTGAGGAACCTTAGTTTTTTTTCCAATGTCAGTCCATATAATAAGGCAAGAGCTTCCACTAAATTGTTTGTGCAAGGAGGAATAGAAGAAGATTTAGCTACCAAGAGAGAACCTAAATGATCTCTAATACAAACTCCAATTCCCGAATCACCGGGATTTCCTCTAGATGAACCATCAAAATTTAATTTGACAAAGCCAATTGGAGGAGGTTGTCATTTAATTAGGTTTCTATTGATTCATTGAATTTCCCAGCCAAATGTAGCATAAAAAGAAGGGATAGCAAGACCTTTCCAAATCTTGATAATGCGGCCATCCCAAGATGAAAAATTAAAATTGCTACTTATGTTCTTGATATAAGCATTAACCTGTTCTGAAGCATATTTCTCAATTCCTTCTAGTACCAAATGAGTTGGAGATTCAATCTATCTAAGAATTCTTTTATTTCTTTCCCACCAGATTGACCAAATGACAGTTGTTGGAATACATTTCCAAATTCTAGCAAATAAAGAGTTTGTGAAAAGAGTAGGCTAGGATTAGAAAAGTTCCCATAAAGTATAGGGCAACAACATAGATAAATTTAGTTTCTCCACAACATAGAACCAACATTGTTGAGCAAAGGGACACCTAAGGAGTAAATGGTCTACAATTTCAATTTCAACTTTGCATAATACACATGCAAAAGAGTTAGCAATGTGTAATCTTTCCAATTTATCACTTGTTAATATCCTTTTTTCTCAAAGCTAACCAAGCAAAGTAACTTGTTTTAGGAAGAACAACACTATTCCAACAAAATGAAAAAGATCGACTCTTAACTTGCTGCTTTTCCATATGTCAGGCAGCCACATAACCATCTCTAACTAAGTATTTGCCATCATGAGCTGGAGCCCATAATAATTTGTCTTCTTGATTTGAAATATACACTCTTTTGCTAGACAAAATTTCCCAAAAACAATACCTTTGATCATCTCTAATCAGTAGATCAAGAGGATCTTTCCAAATAGCTTTCCTTGAAAAAATTTCCACACCACTAACTGTTACCTATTTTCGCTACTAGCTCAATCAGGTAGAGTTGTGATGTTTTACATAGCACACAAGAAGGTGCATTTTTATTCTGCTGAATTACATTCATAATTATTTGAAAAGAAAGACAAAAGATTGCAATATCATATTTCATGGTAGAAAGTTGCATATGAAATAGAGGGAGCACAATTTTTTTAGAAAAAGGTTATATTTTATTGATATTAAACACATGTGTCTCAAACAAAGGCTGTGAGACTGGCTATCCTTAAATGACATAAGAAAGAAGAGCATAAACATGTATGCATGAATATAAAGGAGAACACATGATAGGAATGGAACCAGTCATTGCTTGAATGACTGGTATGTTTGGTGTTGTCCTTATTTTTTTTGCCTTGTCCTTGTCCAAATCTGTCCTCTAGTACCTGCATAGAAACATATGATGAGTTAGAACTTTTAGTTCTAAGCAACGGTTGATTACATTCATATCATGTACATTAATGCATGCATTCAAATGTAGATTTGACATTTATCAGATGTGTATAATCAATTTCATGGCAGAAAGATGCAGGAGATACCAAATCAATATGCCTCAGAAGGAGAAATACATGCTAAGTATGAAAATAATACATGTTTTTATCTAACTTGTTTGTTTCATGTGCAGATACAGGAAAAGTAAATAATAGTATGTGGGGTAAAATGTGGCTCCCACAAGGGTTGAGCCCAACATGCTGACATATGAAAAGTCAATCAGTGCAATGAAAGGGTCTCAAAGAACATAGCATCTTTAAGGCATCACAAGACAATCAACATAAAATATCCATGCACCTATAGGACAATACATATAGAGCAGTGAATGGAGTCCCAAAAAGAGATCAAAGAATCAATATGAAGTCCACTCATGGCACAACAACTAGATTATTCGAATCAGTGACTAAGTTACAGACAATAAGAAGATTTACAAAATAATAAGCCAGAGTTGTGAGTGAACCCTTATTAATGGGTGAATGCAATGTTATTAGTCATGAACATTGAATGAAAATACACGATACATTGTTAGATCAGCTCCAATGCATCCAAAAGACATTCATAGCAACCTATAGGTGAATGGAGGTGAAAATCTTGAATACTGGTTACAAAAAAAAAAGATCACATTCACTACTAGTTAAAATAGTGTAAACATAGTGATGTGTTTTAAAAATTTCTCAAAAACCCAAACGCCAAATTGGCTAATGTTTTTACATAAATTAAAAGACAAAGAGATGAAAAAACCTATAAAATCCCATGAAAACCCATTTCACTATTTTTAAGAACCCTTCACCAGTCCAAAAGGGTGCAAATAAAGACAGTGAGAAGACTTGATAACAGAAATCGAGTTCACAACAACTGTTCATAGAAACCTATAGCCTGTAGATGCATTCCAAATACAAGGCAATAATAATAGATCTAGATTGGTCTTACCTAAGCATGCATTTCCCTGCAAGAATTTTCATCAACGCATCAACAATGACAGTGAATGGACTACATTTGAGCTGAAACCTTTCCATGGCAGCACCTTCTCTTTAGAGCATACCAAAGAAACAAATTTGCAAATGAGTATAATGAAATGTTTGCTTTACTTAAAGTTAGGGTTTGAAACCCCGAGAGATGCCCGATAAAGGAAAATGCTATTTTCCTTTTATTTTCTAAACTTTATTTTTCATATTTGGGAGGTGATTTTTGTTTTGTTTTGTGTTTCTTTTAAAAGTGTTTTATGAACACTTTTAAAATACTAAGTCATTAAACCTTTCTATGTTTTTCAAAAAACTCATCCACATGTGGCACGTGTTCTTGTAAATCTTTGTTTAGGTGATATTTGTATAAATCACTTAAAATAAAAGATACTTTGAAATGCAAATGTAAGAGGATATCATGGAGTTTTAAAAGCATAAATCATAGAAAGGGTTAGTTATCTTTTAGTGCTTTTGGAGTCCTAGTTGGAATGTTGAAGTGATTTGAAAACAAGTGGAGGTAAAATTTGGTGTTTTGGCCACATAATACACACTTTGAGTGGTTAGAGAGTTCAAGTGGATGTAGCTTTAGTCAAAGAGGATTTTGAGGCAGTCAACTATGTGTTTCTTGCAGTTATATTCCCTTTTTTGAGGGTTTTTTAGTTCAATTCGACCCAAGGAGTTGTGTTCAGTTTGGCTACTCCTTTTGCAATTTTGAAGGAGTTTTTCTTTCAGTTAGAGTCTTGATTCTGAGGAGAGATGACAACACATATTTTTGAGAGCCAAAATTCAAATTTTGAATTTTGGAGATTGTTTGTCTAAGTGTTGGTTTTTCACTCTATTTTTTGGAGAGAGTTCTAGAGTTCTGAAGTTCTGGAGTTTCTTATACTTGTGTAGCAGCAGTTTTTCATGCTCATGTAACTCATTTCTTATGAGTTTTTTCAGATTTGTAATACATATATCTCCTATTGATCAATAAAGAAGTCCATTTTCCTTCTTAGATTTGTGTTGTTCAAGCATTGTGTGTGAGTTCTTAGAGTGAATATTTGTGATTTTTATAGAATCCTTCTTTTCATCTTATTGCCTCAGAGTTATGATCATATGCAACATGATATAGTGCAGGTCACTGAATGTGCTGTTATATTTAATGTTTGAAGCTGTGAAAATACCAATGTTTTCCTCTTGCAAACATATAAAAGTTTAGACCTTTCATATGAATTGTTTTTTGCAAGCATGCATATTTGAGTTGTGAGATTACAAAGCTTTATTATTTGAGTATTTTGCGAGGTTTGTAAGCATTTGCAAGTCAGTTTCAGTCATTGGTGGATCACCTTTTTAGCAATAGTTTCATTTTACGCATATCCTTCTTTCCTTTTCTCATAAATTCAATTAAGTTTTTAGGTGATCAAATAGGAAGCCGACCTATAATCCAGAGGTCTTCTCTCATAATAGGATACCCACAACCTAAGAGTAGTCGAATGTGTCACGGGATTACAGGAAATTCAAGCTTGCATCGGGTACAAATCCCCATGACAACACTAACATAGTCTATCAAAAGCGAACCCCAATAATTTTTTATAGTTGGAATGGCATCCAAAAGAAGTTTTGAAAACTTTAAAGAAGGTAGGACATTCCATGAGTCCTCTAAAAAATGAATGCTCTCACCATTGTGGACCTCCCAAGATACATATCTTGTAATAATCTACCTACAAGATGTCATGAAGTTCCAATCAACTGATGCTTTTGGAGGATCAAGGGTTGTTATGACTCGGGAAGGGTTTAAAGAGTCCAAGTATTTTTCCTGCATGATTCTGCACCACTTGGTGTCTGGTTTGGAGACCATTTGCCACATAAGTTTACCCCCAAAGGTGATGTTTCTTTTAGATAAGTCATGTAGACTGACACCCCCTCCCCCCTTATCATGTGCCATTTCCTGAATTGAAATAAGTGGGATCTTCTTTTCTTCTAACATATTGTCCCTCCATAAGAAACCTCTAATAAGTTTTTCAATCTGATGAATGACTCTAGAAGGGGCTTTAAGGACTGACATGAAATAATTGGGAATGACAGACAAGACAATTTTTATTAGAATTAACCTCCTTGATAAGGATAGCTAATGGGCCTTCCATGTGGAAATGACAATCTTAATTCTGTCTATAATAGCTTTCCAATAAGTTGACTTATTGGAACCTACAAAAAAAGGAATGCCAAGATATGTGGTGGGAAGACACTCTTGAGAGAAACCCAAAGTATCAACAATTTTCTTTGTGACAACATCATTTGTATTAAAAACATATATCTTGTTGGCATTTTGATGATGTTTTGTACTTAGTTGTGATTGTCATTGATGGACACATACTTATTTGTTGTATGAGTTATTCTCAACCGGTAGTATGTGTTGTATTATTCAAACCGATATTATATGCCATTGTATGCATAGTCTTTGTTTATAGAAGACTATCGGTGTTTGCAGAAGGAGCTTACCAGTCAAAGCATGACCGAGGACCTCAAGCAATACGAGGACCCCAAGAGGCAGCCAATCTTTTTAAGATCGGAACACTATGTTCCAGTTTACCAGTCTTTTGTTTGTAAACCGATAAACGGTATACTTTATTTTGTTAGCCGACAAACTTGTAAAGTGTGATGAGTTATCATCCACTGACACCGATGCAGTGATTTTGTGTCGTGTTACAAATTGTGTCTAGATGCATTGTACTGAGGACATTGTAATATAATCTCATTGGACCGACATGAAATTAGATTCCTATATGAGGACATCATGTCTAGGGTTTTGGGTGTGTTGTTGAGTGTAAGATTAGGTCTTTGCAAAAAGTATCTTGCGACAAAGATTGAGCATGCGAAGGAAAGAAGATTGAAGTAATGTTGCAGTGCATTAACAGAGAGAGCAATCAAGGATCTAACTAAGCATTTTGTGCTACTTTGTAGATCACTTACTTGTTGATTACTAATCTCTTCGACAAGTCAGCAACCCTTAACTGGGTAGGCTCAGTTAAGCCTGTTCTAAATCCTCTAACAAGGTGGTTCACAGTTGTGGATCTGAAATCCTTTAACAGGGTAGTCTTTAACAAGACTTATCTCCTAATAGAGATCTGGATTCCTAATAGGATCTGTTCTGGTGAAGAACATTGTAAGGCCTTAACCGGTCTGACCTTAACGAGTCTAGTTGCTATTTTGCAGATAGTAGACTTGTGAGTTTTACTCACCGTGGTTTTTCCCATTTGGGTTTCCACGTCAAAATATCTTGTGTTATGGTGATTGTGTTATTGTGGGTGAATGCTTTATTTTCTATTTGGCTTGTTTTTGTATTAACCCCTCTTAGTATTCATCGTATCTTTGATTTTTGAGCATTAATTCTTTGACCCGATACTGCCATGTAAAGATCCAAAGTTTGTCTGATCTTCTTTGCTTCCCAAACATTTGATTTACTAAACAACAGTGTGTCATCAACAAGTAAAGAGTGTGTAACTGACACATATGTGCCTTCAATATGAGCACCGCTCCAAAGCCCTTAACCATGTTTAGACTTAATGGTTCAGCTAAAATCACACAATTCAAGATCAATAATTTTTGATGAATAGGCCTTCTCTATTAATTAAAAATATTAAAGTACATATTCACAAAAAAAGACCGGGGGATACAAGATCACCCCGCGAGAGTTACTCAGCCAACAACTGGAAACAAAAACAAGCTATTCATCAAAAAACTTCCTAAAAAAACTGAGCTATTCATCAAAAAACAAATTATTAAATAATTTGATAAGCTACATATTTAATTAACCCAAAATGATCAAATATCTCTTATGAGAACAATATCTTATACAAGGCACCTAGAGTGTTGAGAAAATGACATGAAGAAAGTAATTCATACACAATTTAATATGCAAGGAGTATTGTATCAATTATTCTCAAATATTAATAATAATACCTTAGTTAGCTTACCTATGAACTCTGATTCTCTAAGAATATACGTAGATATATCTTTTAGCATAAGAGATAACTTTATGATATTTGAAATAAATATACAAACCCTTAGTATGTAACTAATTCATAGTTATTACTAAGTAAAATAGTATCATTCTTGTATTTGATCAGCCTTTAGAGGTAGATCATATTCAATCTTTAAGAAAATCATGGTTGTACATTTTATGTTCACTTCAAGGCATAATAAATCTTTCTAAGATTTTAAGAGATGTAAATTGAAAATAATACAAAAGCATTAGTATCCTTACCCATATCTTAACTCATAATTATCAAGCATTTTAAAATCATGATTATCTAAATTAATTAAAAGAATAAGATGATATTCTATCTAGCAATATCAATATAAATAACTGATCTACACTATCAAGGATTGATAATCAAGTATCGAACATTAAAATACATATGATTATTAAACCAACACATAGGGAGCAATGATTATTCTCCATACAAAATGATACAATTGTAAAACTTAAATATGCATAATATAATTGTTTTTCAACAAAATTTTTGCATTTTTACAACATTGAGAAGACAGATTAAGAAGATCAAACCAATATTTTTGTATTATAATTTTTGTCTATTGTACCAAATTAAATTAATGATCATGAACAACATATAAACTTACAATTCATGCTAAAATGTCCAAGGAAGCTATTGCAGAATATAATTGTGTCTATGGAAATATAAATGTAAGCAAGGGTACCTCAGACAAGGAAGAACACGAAGAGGAGTTTGAAGAGGAGGAAACTCCTATGATGTAATTAACAAATCATGAGTGTTTCAAGACAATGAACTAGTATTAAATAATCATCATCATGCTATGTAAAAATACTCTTTATGAATATATATTATGACTATATACATATAGTCATTGTTAGAGTAATCGGGTCTTTACTTGATTAATTAAACAACATTTGTTTAATTAATTAAGTTCCCCTTTATCTCTTTTACACTTAAGCTAACATTAGGTGCATAATAATTAAATATTTTATTAATTATTATGTGCAAGCCTAGGCTTTTCCCTTTTAGGGTTTCTTGACCTATTAGAGGTTGAATCTTTTCTTTTGTATTATTATCACATTACACTTTTTGTGAATATAGAGCTCTCATCTTCTTGAGCATTTTTTTCATGTTTATGTTTTCTCTGTTGCTTCCTTGCTTCTCCTTGTAATAAGTTTATTTAGCTTGCAGAGATCATTTGGGCTCCTATGGTGTTGTATTTCTCAACTCCCACATGGTATCAGAGCTTCAGATCTGCAGCTACCTATTCTTGTTTTGAGTTTTTTTTGCATTGGAAGCAGATCTGGGGTTTCTGAAGTTTTTTTGTGCACCTAGGGATAGGATTTTTTTCTAAGCACTTTGGGCCTAAACGGACGTCACCATCATGCTCAGAAAGCCCAAAAACCCCTATGGTCATGTAAAACTTGATCATTTTTTACACCTGAGTCTCTGGGGGTATTTTTTGTTCTGTACCAGGCCATACGACCCTGGCACACAGTTCAAGAAAAAAATTATTATTTTTTGCCTCTTTATAGCATGCAGGCTGAAAATTGTTTTTTTTGAAAAAAAATAAAAAAATAAAAAAAACCTCTTTCCAATCAAATCGACAAAGTTGTTTTCAAAAAAATCAATTTTTGTCGGCTTGACAGTCCAGTCGTCAGCCCTGTTAGAGCGGGCCCCGCCCTCCGGCCCCCACTCGATGACCCTTCCCTACCAGCCTTCGATCACTGCCGACCTCCAACTCTGGCCGCCGCTGCGCCACCCGCCCACCACCACAGCCCCATTGCCGCCTAGCTTCGCCACTCCACCACCGGAGCGCCGCCCGACCTTGCCACCAAACCGCCTCCCTCTTGCCTTTTTAGGGGGGATTGGTTTTTTCTTCATAACTTGAGCATACAAAGTCATTTTTTTAAAAATGAATAGGCGTTGGAAATTTGGTTCCAAGCCGGACCTCTTGGTGTTGGAATTTTTTTCTGATTTTGTTGTTTGACCGTACTTTTTCCAGTCAAAGTGGGGTCACTTTTATGCACTTTCGGGGCCATAGAATGTGCAAACGGACTCCATTTTTCAAAAATGAATAGGCATTGGAAAGTTCTCAGCATGCTCTATTCAGATATGTGATCTTGTTTCTCAGATATTTCATTAGGTACATGAGTTTTAAGTTTGATGTTTTTTTGCTTATGCACTGCTTCATTCTCACCAATATGTACTAGGGTTTGTGTTTATCTCTTGTGGGGTTTTTTTTTATCTCTCTTTCTGTCATTTATATTAGAAATATAGAACACCAAAACTCTCAAAATCAACAAACCCTTCTACATCTTGTGTCTATTTTGAAAGATCACATACTAATAAAAAACACAAGCAAGTACAGGTGCATAGTTTCATGGCAGATTCTTCAGCTGAGTTGTTGACATCACACAACTATCACACCTGGAAGCCTCGCATCACGAGGCTTCTCAGGGCATGAGGGTTGTGGTCTTGTTTGGATGAGGTTTAGCCTCTGTTGCAACATCCTTATGAGCTTCTTCAACACATAAACAAGATGGATGAGGCCATGGGTTTGCTATCATTACATGTTTTTGACAGTCTTCTATTTCACATTGATGCTTTTCTCTCTCCTCAAGATATGTGGTTGAAGTTTGAGACTCTCTTTGGGAGAATGAGATCCAAGCATTACAAATTGAGGCAGAGTTGGTTTCCTTGTCACCTAATTCCTTTCCCACCATTGATGATGTTTTGAACAAATTCAAGACTACCATATATGTTCTCCAAGGGTATGGAAAGACCAAGACAGACACAGAATGCATTCACTTGATCCTTTCGAAGCTTCGTGGTCCTTTTCAGTTCTTTGCCTCTTCTTTCTACTCCACCATGGATGGATTGGGTGCTCGTTTCACCATGCCTACCTTTGATGTGTTTTGTGAGCATTTGTCTCATGAGCAGTCTCACCTTTCTCAGCTGGACATGCTCTCAGGGTCCAAGAACAAAGAATTGGTTGCTCAGTCATCTAAGGAGAAGCAAAAGAAAAAACCAAAGCTAAAAAAGAATTCTGCAGGCAGTGAGCATTCCTCCAAGCCACCTCATAAGTCTGATTCTAAACCACCATTTCCTTCGAAACAAGGGAAATCTTCGTAGTCTGGTGAGTCTTCCTCCAAGACTAAGAAGAAATCAAGAGATACTTGTAGTTTTTGTGGCAAGGAAGGACATCTAGTTTCTAGGTGTTGGAAATGATTAGAGGCTTTAGAGGAAGCCATGCAACAACATCACATCTCCTCACCTCAGGCGTCTTCTCCTTCCACATGGAAAGGTCATGCTCTCATTGCTTGAGCTTTGACCTATGGGTCCACTTGGATTTTAGATTCTGGTGCTTCTCACCATATGACTCATACTCAGCAGTTGGTTACTTCTCTTGCCTCTTGTGGTACTTCACATATTGCAGTGGGTGACTCTGTTCAACTTTCAATTTTGGGTTCGGGTTCTGTCTCTTTGGATGGGGGTACTTTGCAGGATGTTCTTTTTGTTCTTGACATCTCGACGAACCTCCTATCCATTTATCAAATTTTTCATTCTTTCTCTGGTAAGACAGTTGAGTTCTCACCACATGATGTGGTTATTCGGGACCTCCATGACACTGATTTGGTTGTGGCTACTGGGAGTGTTGATACTGCATCTCATCTTTACAGATTTGATGGATTTGAGCCCTCTGCGGGTACAAGTTCATCTCTTATAGCACATGCAAATTCAGTGAGTAAGCTTTGGCATGAGAACTTGAGCCATGTTTATTACAAATATCTTCAGCAGATGAGTACACCGACACTTGTTCTTGGGCTCCCACAGATTTCCTGCACTAATGGTGTTTGTCATGGTTGTGTGCTTGGCAAACATCACATGGATCCCTTTCCAAAGAGAAGAGCCCCTCGTGATTTAGCACCTTTGGAGTTGATTCACAGTGACCTCATGTCATTCCCTACTCCTTTTTTATGGGTCCAAGTATGTTTTCACATTTATTGATGACTTCTCGAGACGCACATGGGTGTACTTTCTTAAGTACAAGTCTGATGTCTTTGATTCATTTCAAATCTTCAAGACATTTGTAGAGAAGTAATATCGTTGTTCCATTTGGCGGATACATACAGATAATGGGGGGAGTATGTGAATCAACCTTCCAGAGATTTTTGCATTGAGCATGGTTTACAACATCAGTTTACTATTCCCTGCACCCCTCAGCAGAATGGTGTCGCTGAGCGAAAGAACATGACTTTATGGGAGATGGAAAATTGTATGATTCAGTCTAGGTCCATGGATTCATCTTTTTGGGTTGAGGCAGTCAATTGTGCCAACTACATTTAGAATCGAATGCCTCACAAGGTGATTTGACATATGACTCCTGAGGAGGCTTGGTCTCATGACAAGCCTGATGTTTCTTTTTTCCGAGTATTTGGCAGTGAGACATAGGCATTTATTCCTGATGCTCAGAGGAGAGCAATGGAGCAGAAGAGCTGACCCCTCATTTTTGTTGGCTACTATGAGGATGTTAAGGTATACAGGTTGTTTGATCCTGATTCCAGAGAGGTCCTATTTCAACATTAGAGTAATCGGGTCTTTACTTGATTAATTAAACAACATTTGTTTAATTAATTAAGTTCTCCTTTATCTCTTTTACACTTAAGCTAACATTAGGTGCATAATAATTAATTCTTTTATTAATTATTATGTGCAAGCCTAGGGTTTTCCCTTTTAGAGTTTTTTTTGACCTATTAGAGGTTGAATTCTTTTCTTTTGTATTATAATTCTATTACAAATTTTTCGTGAATACAGAGCTTTCATCTTCTTGAGCATTTTCTTGTGTATTTGATTTTTCTTTGTTTCTTCCTTGCTTCTCCTTGTAACAGGTTTATTCAGCTTGCAGAGATCATTTGGGCTCCTATGGTGTTGTATTTCTCAACTCTCATATGGTATCAGAGCTTCAAATCTACAACTACTTGTTCTTGTTTTGAGTTTTTTTTGCATTGGAAGCAGATCTGGGGTTTCAGAAGTTTTTTTGTGCACCTAGGGATAGGCCTTTTTTTTGAGCACTTTGGGCCTAAACGGACCTCACCACCATGCTCAGAAGGCCCAAAAATCATTATGGTCATATAAAACTTGATCATTTTTTACACTTGAGCCTCTAGGGGTATTTTTTGTTCTATATCAGGACATACGACCCTGGCACGTAGTTCGAGAAAAAAATTAATTTTTTTGCCTTCTTATGGCATGTAAGCCGAAATTTTTTTTTTTGAAAAAAATTTTAAAAAATCAAAACTTTTGGGGTTTAGGGTACCGTGGGGCCCCCTGGCTCTGCTGCCGGCCCGTCGGCCCTATTAGAGCGGGCCCCACCCTCCAACCCCCGCTGACCTCCGGCTTGTGCCCGACAGCCTCCTCCCACCCGTGCCCGCCGGAAAACACCGCTCGCACCCGCCGGAAACCACCATCCAACTACCTCTGCACTACCCGCGGCCGCCACTAGCCTCCGCCGCCCACAGGCCACCTCCGCCCGGCCCTGCCATCAGACAACCCCTCCCTCTTGCTTTTGTAGGGGGTGTTGGTGTTTTTCCCATAACTTGGGAAAACAAAGTCATCTTTTTGAAAATGAATAGGCATCATAAAGTTGGTTTCGAGCCGGACCTCATGGTGTTGGAATTTTTTTCCAATTTTGTTGTTTGACTATACTTTTTTCCAGTCAAAGTGAGGTCTCTTTTCTGCACTTTCGGGATCGTAGAATAAGCATCCAAACTTCATTTTTTGAAAACTTTATATTATTGGAAATCTTGTTCTGTGTACTTTCCAGCCATATGATTTTTCTTTCCAGATTCTGCTCAAGGTATATTTTATTCAATTTTTTGCTTTTCAACACTCTAGTGAATATCTTGGATGTTTCGGGTCCTAGGATCTCTTTCTCTGAGTAGGGTGTCTCAGTTTTGTCTATTCTTTCTATTTCCAATCTTATTATCATTGTAGCTTTTTAATTTTGCAAACACACTGAGATAAAGTGCCATCATGCATTGTATCCTCGGGATCTTGCACATCTTCTGCCTTATTGTCTTGATGACCTCGTGGATTTCATTGTAATATATATTGAACTTTGAGAATGAAATATTGACTTATGAATTGACTGCAATTTATGATAGACAATTAATAAGACTTAAGTAATTGGAGATAAAGTAATGATGATAATCAAAATAATATCTGATTCATTTCTCGCAGAATTAACTCACCATAATGAAGAGGACTATATGGAGGAGAGATAGACCTAGCCTCACCAAATTCCTATATCCAAGTAGGGGAGCTACATCAATGCCTCTTACTATACTAGAGGAGTTTCAAGTTGAGTTGAATGCGCTTCGTGCAAAAATAGCTTCTCAAGAGTAACAAATTGAAGAATTGATGAGGCAAAAAATGCAAGGTACCAACCATAACACAATTATAGGTACCAAAGAGTAGAATTGGGAATCCCATGAGTAGACAAAACCAAATTATGAGAATAGCTCTAGAATTCCCACTCATATTCACTCACTTACTAGACAGCAACATGGTGTGAGACAATACCCATTAATACAAGAATTGAAGAAAATGCAAGAACCTAAGTTTGATGGGATAGGGAGTGGAGATGCAGATGAAGCATGTCTAATTGGCATGAATAAATATTTTGGAAAGATGGAATTAAAATCTAATACAAAAGAAAGAATCACCATATACCAGTTAGAAGGTGAAGCCTCATTGTGGTGGGATCACTTGGTGGGAATCAAGAATTATGATAGAAGTGAGATGACTTGGGACAAGTTCATCAAGAAGTTTTGCAATGAGTACGTATTTTCCCACCATCGAGATCAAAAGATGACCGAATTCCATTCACTACATCAAGGCGAAAGGTTAGTGGTAGAGTACAAGGCTAAGTTTATGAACCTACTCTATCATGTGCATTATATGAAGGAAGAAGAGGACCAAGTGAACAAGTTTATACTAGGATTGAATAAAAGTATTTTATATGCAACCAAGCTTGCTCGACCCAAAAACTTGAAGCAAGCTATGGAAGTGGCCTTAGTTGCTGAGGAAAAGCAGAAAAACAAGCAGGAACAGAAACAAAAGACTTATTCATCTAACTACTTGGATAATAAAATGAAGGAATTTTAGGAAGCTAATTTCTAAAGGAAAGGCTTCTTAACAGTTTAAGAGAGGCCGAAACTATAGAGACAGTCATGGATCAAGAATTCAAAAGGAAAGAGAAGACAAAAGATAGAAAAATCTAGATAAGTGGCACCAATGGATTCCATGAGAGGCAAGGAATTCAAAAGAGGACCAATGGATGGATGTTGGATGTGTGGAGGTGATCACTATAGAAGTGAGTGCCCCAAGAATCAGAGTAACACCACCAAACCCACCACCTGAATTTATGAATCAGTTGATAATCACCAAGCAAATCAACAAGCCTCACTCATTGAGCTTCAAGGTACACTATATGGAAAACCTATTTATATTGTGGTAGATGCAGGAGCAATATATAGTTTTGTTTCTCCTAGTCTTATAAAAAAATGTAAAATTGATCACAAAGACCAAGTCAAGAGGAGATGGAGGTAGAGTTTGGGTTAGGTAAGACTCAAAATATTAACTTTTCCCTTGTGGAGCTTAAATTCACCTGGGAATTATTAAAACTAAGGTAAACCTAGAGGTTATTAGAATCCTATGACTTAATCCTAGGAATGGATTGGTTTCGAGAGCATCAATCCAAATTGGATTTCTACAATAAGAAAATTGAATGTTTAGATGATCAAGGGAGACCGATGGTTATCCAAGGAATCCAAAGATCCTTAGTGATGAGAATGATCTTAGTGATACAAGTTAAGAGAGCAATAAGAAGGGTAGCAAAATCTATTTGGTGAAGGTGGAGGAGGGCAATGAAGACCCAATTCCTAGTATTGAAGATCATCCAATCCTTCAAGAGTTCCAAGATGTCTTTCCTAAGGAGCTGCTAGGATTCCCTCCTAAGAGACAGATGAACTTCACCATAGCTAGTTCTAGGGGGCAAGCCTATCTCAAAATCCCTCTATAGAATGAACATTGTTGAATTGTAAGAACTGAAAATGCAAGTACAAGATTTGATGGAGAAAGGATTGATTCATCTCAGTGTGTCTCATTGAGGAGCTCCAGTTTTGTTCATCAAGAAGGATGGAACATTGAGGTTATGCATAGACTATCAAATGTTGAATAAGGTGACCATTTTGAAATAGGTATCCCTTACCAAGAATTGATGATTTGTTTGATAAGATGAAGGGAGCAACTATATTCTCTAAAATTTATTTAAGGTCAAGATATCACCAATTGATAATTAGGGAAGAGGATATTCCTAAACCAACCTTCCAGACTAGGTATGGATATTGTGAATTTTTAGTGGTGCCTTTTGGCCTAACAAATGCCCCTTTTATCTTTATGAGCCTTATGAATAATGTTTTCCATGACTACTTAGATAAATTTGCATTGGTTTTCCTAGATGATATACTAATCTACTCCAAAAAATTTACAAGAAAATGAGGAGCGTTTGACGATAGTATTGCAAAGGCTAAAGGAGCACAAGTTAAGTGAGAAACTATCCAAGTGTTTTGTCTTCCAACCTAAGGTGCACTATTCCTAAGAATGTGGTTGAAGTAAGAAGCTTTGTGAGTTTGCCAGGGTATTATCGTAGGTTCATAGAGAAATTCTCCAAGATGGTCAACCTCATAAGGGTAAGAATTTTTAATGGAGAGATAAATGCAACATCGCCTTCCAGCAGCTTAAGGAAGCTCTTACCACTACACTCATCTTGCAAGTGTCAAACTTAGAAAAAATAATTTATAGTTTGGAAAAATGCTTCCTTGGATGGGATGGGATAGGATAGGAGGAGTTCTAATGCAAAAATGGGCAAGCAATTTCCATTGAGAGTAGAAAATTGAAGGATCACGAACTCAACTACCCCATCCATGACCTAGATCTAGATGTGATTGTGCATGCATTGCAGGTATGGAAACATTATTTAGTAGGGAGACCCTTCAAGTTGAACACCAACCATAAAGGACTCCAGTATCTATTCACAAAACTTGACTTGAATGCATGGCAAAGAAGGTGGTTGGAATTCCTAAGAAACAATGAAATATATATTTCATATGTTAAGGGAAAAGAAAATTGAGTAGTAGATGCCCTTAGTCGAAAGGCTAAATTAGCTACAATCACCTAGTTAAGGTTTGAATTGCCAGGAAAAGATCAAACAAATGCAAGATCAAGACCCCTTTTGTTGGCAAATAAAGTTGGAAATACAACAAGGGATTAATCCAAATGAGTATCATGAAGGGACTGATGGTATCCTCTGTTATCTACATCAAATTTATATGTACCTGAGGAAGGAGGTCTAATATTGAAAATTCTTGCAATTTCCTACCAAGCACATCCTGGGCTGACTATAATGTATGAAAATTTAAAAACCCATTTCTTTTGGCTAAGGTTGAAGAAAGAGAGAGCCAAATTATGTTGCCAAATGTTTTGAATGACAATGTGTTAAAGAAGAACATTGCCATCTTGTAGGAGCCCTCCACCCTCATAATGTGCCTTGCCATAAATTCTTAGTAATGTCCATGGACTTTGTGACAGGTTTTCCAAAAATTCGACACCAACATGATAGTATTTTGGTAGTGGTTGATAAATTGACCAAGGTAACACACTTCATACTAAGCAATACGAAGGATGATGCCCCAATCTTGATTAAACTATTCATAAAGGAAGTTATTATATTACATGGTATGCCTGAGGTAATTATTTCTGATAGAGATAAATTGTTTACTTCTAGGTTTTGGACCTCCCTTATGACCACATTGGGTACCAAACTCAATTTCAGCACTTCCATCTAAACATATGGCCAAACAAAAAGAGTTAATCAAATTATGGAAGATATGTTCCAAATGTATGCCATGGACCAGTCCACTAAGTGGGAAGATTATTTGCCTCTAATTGATTTCCCCTATAACAACTCATACCATTCGTTTATTCAAATGATACCATTCGAAGAATTGTATGGTAGGAAGTGTAGAATGCCTATAGGATGGGATGCTTTAGAAAATTGTGTAACCATTGGACAAAAAACACTCCAAGAATATGACAATCAAGTGAAAATTATAAGGGAGAAATTGAAGGAAGCTTTAGATCATCAAAAGAGTTATGCAGATTCTAAGCGAACTTCGAGAGAGTTTTCCATTGGTAACAAGGTGGTTCTTCATATTAGACCTCACAAAAGCTCGATAAATTTTGGCAAGGCTGCCAAACTAGCGCCATGATTCATAGGACCTTTTGAGATACTAAAAAAGATTAGCTATGCATGACTTATCGACTAGTTCTTTCATCATCTCTCTTGCATCCATAATGTATTTCATGTATCATTGCCTAAGAAATATATTGTTGAACCCAAGCATGTAATTGGTTGGTAGGCACTACAGGTAGAAGAGGCCAAAGATATCCACTTCAAACCACTCACAATCATCGACAAGCATAGCCTTCAATTGCACAACCGAATGATCCGACAAGTTAAGGTCCTTTGGGACCAATATGGGGAACAGGGAGCTACTTGGGAACATGAAAATGTAATTAAATTAGAATATCCTTACTTGTTTAATTAAGTTGAGTTAGCTTAACCCTAGTGGGGAGGAGTATTTCATATCCCCTAGACACCTAATTGATTTTCTTGACTAACCCCTAGCCTCATGGTATTTTGGACTAAGGGTGGACTCGTTATTAACTAAGTTAAGTAAACTCATGTGTATGGGTGTGTGTTGGTTAAGATATTTTAATATTATTAATATTATCATGATTTTGTTAATTTAATGTTTTGAATTAATTTCATGGCTAACCCGAACTGACGAATTTGTGGAGCAATATGAGATTGACAGTTGGTTGCAAGTACTTGAGGTGCAAGGTGAAGTGGATTATGTGATCTAGTGATGAGAGATAGACTGCCAGTGAGGTCATGTTAGCATCTAACCTTGTCAGTAGTAAGTCTTGTCCAGCTAAGGTTCGTGATACCCTAGGACTTGTCTATTTAATCATGACTATTATCTACTTTGTTAGATTTAAGGGGACATTAAAATTAAACTTGATCTCCATTAATTGTAAGTGTGGAATAATACATTTGCTAAATAATAATTAAATTAATCAATAAGTATTATATAT
This sequence comes from Cryptomeria japonica, assembly GCF_030272615.1. Classification (NCBI taxonomy): domain Eukaryota; kingdom Viridiplantae; phylum Streptophyta; class Pinopsida; order Cupressales; family Cupressaceae; genus Cryptomeria; species Cryptomeria japonica. The sequence goes on along the minus strand of NC_081415.1, from coordinate 21,126,253 downwards.
AAATATAAAATTTGTTAGTCGACACTAAACATATTAATAAAATATATATAAATAGAATAAATGAACATAAATAGATAAATAAATAAACATTTGAGAATAGATAAAATTATAATATTTATGAATGATAGAAAAATAAAGTTTACAGTAATGAAAAAATAATATAAAGTCATTTACCTATGCCATTGAATAGAATGAAACAAGAAAAATATTTCAAAATAAACGTGAAAGCCATGGGAGGAAGGAAAAATAAATGAGGAATGGTTGCATGACCCAACTAGGGAGAAAAGGAAGAACACAAGAGAATGGAAGAGTTGAGCGTTAGGGATGGGAAAGCCAAAAGAAGGACATCTATGCTAGCCTCAGGGCATGGCATCCTATTTCTTAATTTACTCAACAAGTTTAACGAAAATTTGTCCCCTCTTTTTGCCATAAAAACCCTATGACCCCCTTGATTGGAAGAAGAACAAGATAGTTTGAAGAAAGGAAAATTTGGGAGGTACCGACATAGGAATGAGAAGAAAATAATGTTCTTGAGAGGGAACTCTTGCATTTGGACGTGGATTGGGTGTGAACTGAACGAGTTGCACACCTCAGACCAACAATTGAGGGTCAAGAGTATTGCCCAAAACTACAGGTTTCAATTCTCTGGCTCAATCTTTCATCTATCTAGAAAAAAAATGAAATAAAATATAAATCTAAAATTTTAAAAACTGTAGCTTGTTTCTATTTTCTTAAATATTAAATGTAGAGTAAAATCACCATTTTGATGAGGGCTTCATATTTAATTAGTTTATAAAATTCATCCAACATAATCTTGCTTGAGAACTACTCAAATCCTTTAAATTTATATGTTAAACAACAATAGGCACTTATTGTGTAAGCATTCACCATAGGTTGTGTTGGCAATGACAATGAAGGAAAACTGAGAGGGGAGGGGGTGAATCATTTTTCACCGGATTACCAAACTTAACCGTAAATACAAATCTGATTATCTGTAGTAACAACAAAGATAAGCAAATTGATAGCACAACACATGACACCAATATTTTGACATGGAAAACTAGGTTAAGGAAAATACCACGGTGGGAACCTACCCACAATAAGATGATACTCTGCAGTAGAATGTGAAAATAATTATAATGGGGAATGCACCTGCATACAGGCTCACTACCTAGAGCTCACTACTCAAGATATAATAACCCAGAAGGATACAACCCTTAGGGAAGTGTCACTGACTTACAACAAGATTTAGACTACAATCCGGAAGGAATGAACTGCAATAATAGCATCTGCTAATGCCTGTTGATAGTCCTAGTTAAGCACATTTTCCTACTCTACACCAATCTCTGCTCAATACACCACACTGAAAGAGGAATTGCTTTATTCGTACATACACCACTCTCTGATAATGTAGACACTACACCAACACATAAATTACATGACTGAATCAACTATTTATACAATTCATCAACCTTGACTACAAGGTCAACCAAACCCTCAACTCATAATTACAAAATTACATCATACGATACAAAGATCGACCACCAAACCAATATAATGATATGCATGATATAAAATTGAACTAAATCAATTTCTCAAACATGCAATACCATAGAAAATTATGCCAAGGTCAACCGCAATACGCTACACCACCAAGAATACCACATAACATGAAGAATATCACCAGTTAAGCAAAATCACCAAAAAATTGCACAATAATTAATACGGACCATCAAAACAAATGGGACATAATTAGGAAGCACCAACAAGCACGTTAGAATCATCTATAATAGTTGCACCACCACCACTTATCAAATCTTCATTGATCACCATCTAAACCTCAAGAACACTCAAACAACAATAATTGCCACAAAGAAAGATAACTTATGGAGCACCAAATCATGAACCATATGAAATGAACATGCACAAGAACATCCCAAACAATCTCCCAAATACTCAACTCAAGATCTGATCGCATCAGAATATACCAGAGGAAATATTGAACTCTACAAAGCACTGATCAGAAAAACCAAACTACGAATCAGATCATATGATATGATCAATTAAGCTTCTGGATCACTGAAACCAATACAGAAAGATATAATGATACTAGAAATACTCCATACACCGAACCATGATCTTAGTAAACCAATCTACAACCACCAGAGCAATAAATCACAGGAATATGTTGACATCAATGACAACAACATATATTAGTAGCAACAATGTCCAACAATCTCCCCCTTTGGCATTGGTGGCAACATATGGATGTGAAAAACAATCAATGAAAAGAAAGAAAACACCTCCAACAAACTCTGTTGGCATTGTGTTGTCATTGATGTCATCCGGTCTGGGATGTGTACCGGTATGAGAGGAACAGGTTATGTGCAACACTGTCAAGGAGGAGTACAGGATAGGTTTAGATATCTTTGATATCACTATGTGTTGCAAAAAACCAGTAAGGTAAGATAGAGCATCCCACTCAGAGGAATGATCATGAAGGTTACCGGTACACACGTTAGTACCTAACTTGTGTAGATGAGATGAGCAGGTCACTGGTATAGTGTATCACCGGTAAGGAAAGGATGTCAACTGGTAAATGATGTATTGACATGGAGAAGATGAATCACCCAAGTGAGTGGGTGTCAACCGGTAAGATGTTGAACAATGCACAAGAAGGATGGGAAAGATGCTTGAGCTATTGTTTGTGATGAAGACGTGGAATGCTATCTAAATCACATCAACATGGGAGGAGAAGGATGAACAGGTCATCTATATATTGTGAGGTTGCAGAACAATAGGACTCCCACTGGATGAAGTTGCAATCACCATGAGAAGTAATGACTAACAGTGAATATGCCTACATCGGATCACATGTGTCTATTTAAAGATGTGTTGCATAAATAGGGAAGACGCATGAGTGCACTGCAAGATGTAGATTACAAAGACTCACTCCCACCGGTAAGAGGAACTTATCTCCTATTATGCATTGTGTGCATCATAGCTCTGTGAGATAAGGAAGAAGATGTAAAGGCAGGTGCTTGAAGGTTCACACCAGATCTGTTGGTGAATTGAGGAAATGCCTTAAGTGCATGAGATCATGATTATGCACTAGACCGATAAAGAAGACATGTTGAGATGCCAGTACAAAAGAAGAGTAATGTGTTTGTTATCTTGACAAACTGGTTGAGATATGGTCTGAGCTGATCAAGGAGAAGGCAAGGTTGAACATATGCAAACAGAGGAATGTGGCACAACTAAAGGTAGAGCCTGGATAAGGTTGATGACATGGTGTCATCAAGAGGGTTTTACCAATATGAATGTTCACCACTAATATGGACAAGGTATAGGTGTAGAAGACTCCCCACCTGATGAAGTTATGCATAAGGCAGGTTAGCAAGAGTGTTGCCCGATTGAGTAGTCCATCGGAAGAGAAGCAAAGTACAAGGTTGATGACATGCTGTCATTAGAATGGCTACTAGTAAGCATGAATCGGTAAGGAAGTGAAGAGGCTAAGAGCTGTGAATCCCATCTGATGGAGATGAATATGCTATGGATAAACATTCTAGTAAACCGGTTGAGGAGTTCGACCAATAGTTCAGTTAGTTCAGACATGATGAGTGAACCGGTAGAATGTGAGATACCGACAAGGTTAGTAAACCGATGGGAAAGAGGAACCGGTAGAACGTTTGGTCAATAAATCTATCTGGACCGACATGATGAGCCAAGATGGCAACTGGTTAACATGGATGCCACATGGAGTCAAGGTGGTGAACCTACATGCAATAGTAGAAGGAATGTACACCAATGAAGTAGTTGCAGAGTTGGTCGACATTAATGGTAGATCCCATAAATCACGAGACGTGTTGCAGAGTCATTGCAGAGGTTTACAACTCAAGGTCTGGAGGACAACTACAAGCCTACAAATAGTGATTGAGGAGATTGAGGTGGATGAAAGAAACATCAGGACCGATCTTTGTGTTTGACCAAGAGACCAACCGATAGGGTAAAAAGAAGATTGCCAGAGATGGAAGGCATGATCAAGAAGGCGTGTTAATGGCTAAGTTGTACAATTGGCTGTCTGGAATATCAAATCAAACAGGATCTGATTGGATTTGGTTTGCCTAGAGGGTGATGAGGAAATTCTAACCACTTAAATATTTGAATTGGCTTTTGGTGGGAAAACAGGACTATAAATATGCTGGCCAAAGACATAGTCAAGTTGTTGCTGAAAAGAAGAAGATAGAGTTGCTACAAAGATTTTTTGAGTGTTGCATGAGAGAGCTAGATTAGTCAGAGATAAAATAGCTAAGGATAGAAGTGACTGAGTGAGTGTAGGTTAAATCGATGCTAGGGTTTAACAAAGAGTTAACCAGTATGGTTTGAGCAACTGGTATAATAGCTAGAGTGCATCTAAAGAGATAACCGATAGGTGCTTGTACCGGCAAGAAGAGAGTTGAGAGAAATGTAGAGCATAGCAGTGAGAAGGAGATAAAACAGAGCATAAGAAGGGTAAAGGTGAACCGATAGAATTTACCAGCAATGCAGGAGTGAGTCGGTATAGTAGAGAAGGTATCTCACCAGCAGAAAGAAGTTATGTGCAGAGGTTGAAAAACTCATTCGTAACCAAGATATTGCTTTTGTATTTGAATTTTCATTGTGATCACTAAGTTGTAGCTCGATGTAGGGGTTGGTGTCGCTTGGGTTGGTGCCCTAAATCAGGGGTTGTAGCCCATAAATCAGGGGTTGGTGCTCCTTGGGTTGTAGCCCTAAATATTGTAATAGAGATTTCATTATGAGGCTGGATTGGAGCAGTAGACTCCAACACCATTGCTCACAGAGGTTTTTCCCATCTTGGGTTTTCCTTGTATATATTGGTGTTATATGATGTCACTTTGTGTGAATGCATTTCTATTTAGTCTCCTCTCTGACCGGTAAGTCTGCATTTAGCTAGATGTGTTAATTGATATTTTCACATAGGATAGCTAAAGGGAAAAGTTTGAGAACCACTGATTCACCCCCTCTCAGTGGTGCATTGTGTCTAACAAACTCCCCCTAAGATCAAGAAGATAAAATAGTTTTTCACATGCTTCTCTCCCCCTTTGACATCAATGACAAAGGTTCTCAAAAAAAAAAACCAAACTCACTCCCCCCCTTAGATAAACAAATCAACTCAATTGAATCACAAACAAACTACTCCACCAGAGGACCAACATAAACTCATCAATCCAAACAAGAAGATAAGACTGTTAGGTCCACCATATTGATGCAACTCAATGCATCCAGTTCCCATCAGGAGGGATAGATACCCCTAACTTGTCTCTCAAATATAAAAATGTATCTGCAGGCAAAGGCTTAGTGAAAATATCAGCAATTTGTTCCTTTGTAGACACATACTCTAGCTTCACTTCCTCTTCACTGACTTTTTCTCTCAAGAAATGATACTTGATTGATACATGTTTAGTCTTTGAATGTTGCATCGAGTTCTTTGACATATTAATAGCATTGGAATTAGATTCACAATATATGACAATAGGCTCATCATAGGTAACTGTGATATCCTTCAACATTTGTTTCATCCAAACTACCTGAGTGTAGTTACTAGAAGCATCGATGTATTCAATTTCAGCAATAGATAGGGAAACTGAATCTTGTTTCTTACTAGCCCATGAAACCGATTTATTACCCAAAAAGAATGCACCACCAAAGGCACTCTTCAGGTCATCAACATCACCAACCCAGTCGACATCAGTGTAATCACATAACATGAAATCATCATTCCTCGGATACACAAACTATAATCCATAGTTCCTTTCAAGTAACTGAATATCCTCTTTACAACAATGGCATGACTCTCTTTCTAATCAACTTGGTATTTGGTAGTCATGCACATCATGCGTAATGTTAGGTCTAGTCTGAGTCAAGTATAGCAGTCCACCAACCATAGATCTGTACAAGGTTTGATTAGCTTTCAAAGATTCATCTTTTTAGATAATTAGCAGCCAGTCACCATAGGAGTTCCAATAGGTTTAGAATCTTCTAACCAAAACTTATTCAGTAATTCCTTCACATATTTAGCTTGAGATATAAAAAATTCTTTTCTAGTCTATGAAATCAACAAACCTAAGAAAAAATTCATCTCTCCTATCATAAACATCTCAAATTCTTTTTGTACATCACTGCCAAACTTCATACTCAAGTTATCATATCCTCCAAAGATAATGTCATCAACAAAAACTTCAACAATTAATATGTTATTATTCTCAATCTTAAAATATAGATTACTATCAACAATGCCTTTATTAAATCCTAATTTCAACAAATACTTATCCAATCTAGCATACTAGGCTCTAGGGGCTTGTTTCAATCCATAAAGAGATTTCTTCACTTTGCATACCATGTCTCCATCATCTAGATAATGAAAATCCATTAGGTTGCTCAATGTAGACTTTTTCCTCAAGATCACCATTCAGAAAGGCTGACTTGACATCCATATTATATACCTTGAAATCCTTGTAAGTAGCATATGCAAGCAATAGTCTAACAGCTTCAAGTCTAGTTACTGGAGAAAAATTCTCCTCATAATCAATCCCTTCCTTTTGTGAATATCCTTTGCATACCAATCTTGCTTGATTTCTAATATCTTCACCAGCTTCATTCATTTTGTTTTTGAATATCCATTTAGTACCAATCACATTCTTGTCTTTAGGTATAGGCACAAGTTCCCATGTGTTATTCTTTTCAATCTAATTCAATTATTCTTCCATAGCCTTCAACCAATTTTTATCTTTACAAGCCTCAACAACATCTTTAGGTTTAATTTTAGAAATAAAACATACCTCTTCAGTAGCTAACCTTCTCCTAGTCATCACACCTTTATTTTTATTGCCAATGATTTGATTTTCAAAATGATTCGGTCTTACATACCTCAAAGTCTTTTGATATTTTGATTTGTAGGTTCCTGCACCTCTCCACTGACAACAACAATATCCAAGTTAACAGTCTCTACCGAATCATTATGCTTCAACTCTTCAGTCTGATTTAGTGTTAAAACAACATCTCGATAATCATCATATCTACATGCTCTGATTTCTTTTCCATAGTTCTCATCAACCTTGACATTTGCACTTTCCACTATCTTTCTCAGTCTTTTATTATAGCACCAATTGGATTTTCTCTTTATTGAATATCCCAAGAAAATTCCTTCATCACTTCTCACATCAAACTTTCTTATATCCCCATCTCTCTTGATATAACACTTGCTTACAAATTTTGTGAAATATCTCACAGTAGGAACATGCCCAAACCATAGCTCATAAGGAGTCTTACTGACACCACATTTTATATGCACTCGGTTGAATGTATAAATAGTAGTGCTAACAACTTCTCTCTAGTAGATCTTCATAACATTCCCTTCAATCAGCATAGTCCTCGCAACATCCAAGATAGTCGTGTTCTTCCTTTCAACAACTCCATTCTACTGTGGGGTTCTAGGAGAAAATGATTGTCTTCTAATCCCATGCTTCTCATAGAATGAATCAAACTCACCAAAACAAAATTCTCCCCCTCTGTCAGATCTCAGACATTTCACCTTCAATCTCATCTCAGACTCAACCTTTTCTTTGAATATCTTGAATTTGTCCAATGCTTCTAATTTTTCCCTCAAAAAGGCAACCCACGTCATCTTGGAATAATCATCAATCAACAACATGAAATATATGTCACCCTACATACTTCTTATACTTTTAAGTCCATGCATGTCCGTATGCACAAGATCTAGTAATTCATCAAATGAATATTGCTTACTCTTGAAATAATATCTTGTTTGCTGACCCATTTGACATTCCTTACATACCGGATTAGCAGGCTTAACAATTTTAGGCAAATCTCTAACAGCTTCAGTGGAACTGATCTTAATTATTGAATCAAAATTAACATGACACATTCTCCTATGACACCACCATCTTTCATCAATCTAAGCAATCAAGCAACTTTTCTCACTAGCATTCAAATGAAAAATATTACCTTCAGTCTTAGTTCCAGATGCAGTCTCTATACTAGAAGCATTTAGGATCTTGCATTTTCCATTCTTAAATTGTAGACCATAACCTTTGTCAACCATCTATCCAACACTTAAGAGATTATGCTTCAAACCTTCAACATACTAGACATCATTAGTGTTATGCTTACCATCAAAGGAAACAAAACCACTACCACAGATTACACAGGCTTTGTCATCTCTAAATCTTATTATTCCACCATCATATCTCTCCATATTCACAAATTTTCTTTTATCACCGATCATATGATATTAACAACTGCTATTAATCACCCATTCATCTTTATATTCAACTTTAGCAGTTAATGCTTTCTCCTCAATAGTGAAACTTGTGGAATCATCATGAACCAATCCATCTTCCTTAATAGCAATAAATATAGTTTCTTCTCCTTTTGATTCTTAATCTGTAACACCTTCATCACCAGCATAATAACAATTCTTCTAATGCTTATATTTTCGGTTAGACATGTAAGGCTTATCATACTTCTCATGCTTCTCGTATCTATCATTCCTACCATGCTTATCAAATCTATCATGCCTATCATATTTAGAAATTCTCTCCAGACACCTAGAAGCAAAATGTCCTATCTTATTGCAAGAGAAATGTTTCAGAGGCAATTTTCCATCATACTTACCAACTCCCTTAGGAAATCTTTGGGCAATCAATGCTTCAAGCTCATCCAAATCTCTCTCTCTCTCTCTCTCTCTCATATTTAGATACTCTACATTCACCAGGATCATACTTCTTTTCAGATATAGGTGCTCTAAATGCAGTCTCAGACTTTCCATGTGATTCACCAAAATTGCTTAGTTCAAATGCAACAAACTTTCCAACCAACATATCTCGTCACAGTAGTCACACTCCAGATCTCATCAATAGTGGCTACCTTATGTTTGTAAGCAGTGGGCAATGATTTCAACACCTTACCAACAATTTCATCTTATTCAAGGGTTCCACTGACACATTTGATACCTAGGACAAGTTCATTCACCTTAGCCATAAAGGAGTTTAGGTTATCATTTTCTCCCATATTTAGCATCTCATACTTCCCTTTCAAACTCTGCAACTTAGCAACTTTGACTTGTTCATCTCCTTCATACAAAATTACGTGCTTCTCCAAAATCTTATGTGCAGTTTGAAGTCCCATTACATTAATCATCTCAAAATTAGTCAAGGCACTCAGTAATTCTTCCTTAGCTCTAATATTTTTTTCAGCATCTTTTATCTTAGCAGCAATAACCAGTCCATTCTAAGGAACAAAATAGGCATCCTTTGTAATCTTCCAATAATCTTCTCCAAGACATCTCAAGTACACCTACATCTGGTTCTTCCATATAGCATAGTTACTTCCATCGAATCTTGGACTCTCCTTCTTAAAGATAACACCTCCAGTTGTCATCCCAGATCTCCTCAAGCAGACAAGCTTATTTTGGAGGATTTATCTCTGATACCAATTATTGGCAATGACAATGAAGGAAAATTGAGAGGGGGGTGAATCAGTTTTCACCAGATTACCAAACTTAACCACAAATACAAATCTGATTATCTGCAGTAACAAAAAAGTTAAGAAAATTGATAGAACAACACACAACACCAAGATTTTGACATGGAAAACCCAATTAAGGGAAAAAACATGATAGGAGCCTACCCACCATAAGATGATACTTTGCAATAGTATGTGAAAATAATTACAATAGGGAATGCACTTGCATTCAAGCTCACTGCGTAGAGCTCATTGCTCAATATATAATAAACCAGAAGGCTACAACCCTCAAGGAAGTCTCATTGACTTACAACAAGATTCAGACTACAATCCAGAAGGAATGAACTGCAATAATAACATTTGCTAATGCCTGATGATAGTTTTGGTTAAGCACATTTGTCTGGTATACAACAATCTCTTCTCAATACACCACACCGAAAGATGAATTGCTTTATTCACATATACACCACTCTCTGATAATGCAGAGACTACACGAGCACACAAATTACATGACTAAATCACCTATTTATACAATTCATCAAATTTGACTACAAGGTCGCGAAACCCTCAACTCATAATTACAAGATTACATCATACGATACAAAGATCGACCACTAGACCAATATAATGATATGCATGATATAACATTGACCTAAATCAAATGTTCAAACATGCAACACCACCGGAAATTATGCCAAGGTCAACCGCAACACACTACACCACCAAGAATACCACATAACATGAAGAATATCACCAGTTCAACAAAATCACCAAAAACTTGCACAACGATCAACACAGACCATTAAAACAAATAGGACACAATTAGGAAGCACTAGCAAGCACGTTAGAATCATCTATATTAGCTGCACCAACACCACTTATCAAATCTTCATCGTTCAACATCTGAACCTCAAAAACACTCAAATAATAGCAACTACCACAAAGAAAGATAACTTGTGGAGCACCAAATCATGAACCATCTAAAATGAACATACACAAGAACATCCCAAGAAATCTCCCAAAAAATCAACTCAAGATCTAATCGCATCAGAATTTACAGAAGGAAATACGGAACTCTGCAAAGCACTGATCATAAAACCAAACTACAAACTGGATCATATGATGTGATCAATTAAGCTTCCAGACCACTGAAACCAATACAGAAGGATATAATGATACTAGAAATACCCCATACACCGAGCCATGATCTCAATAAACCAATCTGCAACCACCAAAGCAATAAATCACATGAATATGTTGACATCAATGACAACAACATATCCTAGCAACAACAATGTCCAATAGGTTGTTCTTATAAAATATATTTTTTTTGAAAAAAAATTAGTCTTAAAGTTGAATATAAAAAAAAAAGGAAGAGAAGAAATGTCTAGCAAAAATAATTACCTTTCTAATTCAAAGACCACCTTCTAGCTTTGTTTAGAAGCCAATGTCTAAGTTAAATCCTAAACATTGTCTTTGGTTTGTTGTTGCAACATTAGATGCCTATTTCCTGATACATTTCTTACTTGAATAGTTTTAACTTGTTGTGCCGAGGTTAGAAAAAATATAAAGTGGCTAGAATAAGAAAGCAACCATAGAAACTTTCTCACCAATAGAGCTGAAATAAAAGAGATTAAAAAATTATTGATGCTTGGGTAAAATCTTAGCTGAGGAATGACACATATTTATATACTACTTGCAACACTGTAGGTTATCCACCTTGCCAAGTTAGTTATTTTATGCTCATAGTCGGCTTAAGAAAGTGAGTAATCTTCGCATAAATTTTAGACAACATTAAAAGAGTTCTTCTTGGAGCTTAGTCTCTCCATGTTTAAACTCATTATGTAAAGCCACATGTAGTGTATCATTGCAACTTATCATGTGTTCTAGACAACAAAGGAAATATGTCTATATAGCTTCTTTAAATATTATTAAAAAATAACTTAAATTCAGCCTTTAGTATGTTCGGAGCCTTAATTTTAATTATAGCTCAGCCATCATAATTTATTTGGTAGTTCATATAAGAAGACAAAGGAAAAACCAATGAAACCATAACTACGAATATTCGACCACTCATTCGGATGGATAACTACAAAGGTATAGCGAGCTTCAGGAAAATAGTAAAAGGAATGGTCTCTATGGGTAAACATTAAGTGAGGATCACTAAAACCAAATAGAATGCGAGAGGAGCTTAAAAACATACATACATACATACATCTATATATATATAATGAATTGATTAAATTTATGTTTCCTTGGAAGCCTATGAGGGCAAGTAAGTCCTCTCCTCAACTCACACTTAGCATTATAGATGACCAACCAATGTTGAAGGTAGACTCAAAATTATTGCTTTAGTTTTAATCCAAGTGAAGGATAGCAACAAGCAGTTGTTGAGAGTCTTGGAAGTTATTGACCTTGCTAGCTTTCATTAGATAGTCTTGGAGCCAAATCCTTGTTGGAAGTGGACTTAATATCTTGAGTGTAAACCACCCAATGAATCTTTTATATTCTAGCAACTCTAGAATTCTTAATTCAGCCATAGAAGAGGCTGGTTGGGGAACTACCTACTCTTGATTTAGGATTCTCTTTCTAGTTATAGCACTAAGCTAAGTACGGGCTCTGACTTTTACGACAATAGATAGAGATAGGACCCTAGAAGGGCATAGGTAGAGGATCTAGTATTCTTCTAAAATGTAAATTAGTCCTATCTATCTGAGGTGATCATCGAGGGATAAATCCTATGACTCATTCTAGATAAGTTTATCTGCTCAAGATTGACAATATTCAAGAAGCGTATTGTGTCAGTGGATTGTCAGTCATACCCCTAGGTAGCAGATGGATGTCACCAGTTGCATGCGTGCAGGTGAGGGATACCTGCATTGACCTAGGGTAATTGGACAGATTCCACTGGAAGCATATGGGCCTAGGGGCTAGTTGCATGCCGGTGATGGATATCCATGTTGCTTAATCATCCAATGAACTGCAGGAAAAGGAGAATTTTTAATGGGAATGGATAGATAACAACCCAAGTAATCTCTTAGTGTGGAATCACATGTTTTATGTACTTGAACCTTGAGGTTGTAAACACCTTAGGTGTTTGGTCTTTAGGAGGTAGATTGAATCAGTGTCTCTCTCTCACCACGAGCCACATTATCCTCTTGGAGGGATGGATAGGGACTAATTCAGTATGAAGGGTTCACATTGCACCTCAAGCAATCCAAAAGAACTATGGATAAGAAGCTTACACTACCTCATAGAACTCATAAGATATGCTTCCAGGTATTGCTATATTATTGTTTATGATGTAATTTACATTATGAGTATTACCTTTTTAAATCATTGCTGCACTAATTGTATGTTACTTGTTAACATGTTATCATATATTGATTAAGAAAAAATGTGTAAATTTCAATCCTTTTGGATTGTCGTTACAAAATGAACAATATTATTTGAAGAAACAATTTTTATTTTTATTTTAAATAAAAGTGGATTATTCCACTAAACTTTTTTATTAATATTTTTTATTTTTCACACAGGATTCAAAGAGCATACCGGAGGAAAGAACCTTGGGAAGAAAACCTTTGATCACAACTCATAAAATAAACCTATAGTATCTAACAGATAAGTTTATACACCCCGCCCAAAACCACATACAAAATGCGGTCACAACACATATAACATCAATTTTGCATAGAGCCCATATGACAATTTGACAAAAAAACCCATCGGATAATTTTCAAATGTAGACTCCACAGTTGCTATCAATGGAAGAAGACAAAATTTTCCAAAGCCCTATGCCAAATCCCATGAGCCAAAAAACCTTCTCGTGAAAAAAGAAAGTATCAAGAAACCTTTGGAAAAACACTATTGTATCAAATACCATGAGCTCGAATTCTCCTCCAGACAACGAACATGAATACTTAAAATGAAAGGGGAAAGCGGGAATAATTATCATCATAAAATTTTACATCAACATTACTCAAGAAAATCACATAACTATTGCTGCAAACCTTCCCATACCCTAGAAGGAATTTCCTCAAAACCCACCTCTCACTGATTAGCATTTCTATCAATGGCTAAATTTGCTAAATAATTCACAATCTTATTAACTTCTCTGTAACAATGAGATACCAAGAAAGATTCAAACAATTCTAATTTTTTTAAAATGGGATCAAGTATATACTGCAAATTTCAACAATTCAATTTCTTTTTCATAACACATTGAATAATCACCATAGAATCACCTTCAATTATTAAATCCTTAATTCCCAAAGAGATTGCCATATCCAATCCAAAAGACAAAGCATGAAATTTCACATAATTGTTAGTTTTAAAACCAATAGCACGACACTTAGCTTGAATAAAATTTGCATTGTGATCATAAATTACCATGCCTACCCCAACCGACCCAGGGTTACCACGAGAGGCCCCATAAAAAAATCAGTTTAAAGTGCCCCTACGAAGGAGGTTTCCATCTAGCAGGGCATCTCTTACCTATTGCATCATTCTTTTTTAAAATTGAACCATGAGAGGGTAAAACTGACAACATCTTCCAAACTCTAGTAACTCTACTATCCCAGTGCGAAAAAGAAGTAAGATTTTCCAAATTCTTATAAATAAACGACATAGAAACCTCAGAGATTGAAGACTCATTTTTTAATAGAACCTCAGATACAGGAGACCTTGTTTTTTAAAATATCCCGTTGTTTCTCTCTATCCAAACATTCCAAATCATAATAGATGGAGATATGATCCAAAAGCATGCATAAAAAGATGAGGCAAACATAAAGGGCCAAGATCTAAAATGGGAAATGAGATCCTTACCAATAACAAAGGATATATTTAACTTCTCAAACAACCACTGCCAACATTCATAAGCATAATCACAATGTAGGAATAGGTGTGAAGAAGATTCCAAATTTTTGTTACAAAGGACACAAGGGAAAACAACAGTAATACTAAGCTTGTCTAGTCTCATACCTGTAAGGACTCTGTCCTGAACTGCCAACCAAGAAAAGGCTCCAGCTTTAGTAAGACAAGCCGAATGCCAAAACAACTTATAAGGCTAAGATGATAAATTTTTAGCAACCATAAGAGAGTTGTAACCATCTTTAACAGTGTACTTACCAAAAATATTCTTTGTCCAAATAAGTTCATCCTCAGAATAAGAAAGAAATACAATTCTATCCCCCAAAATCTTCTCAAAATCTAATTTCATACTTTGATCAACATCTAAGAAATCAATTGACTTCCATCTAGCTACCTTAAGAGGTCCACTAGTCACAATTTCAAAATAATCTGCAACAAAAACACCCCAAAGGGAGGAAAGAAAAGTGATCAGAGGAGACCAATCCCTAATATTCACGAAAGGTGTGTGTCCATTCCATACTTCATCCTAGAATCTGACCTTTCTACCATTATGAACAATCCATGAGAGATGAGGCAAAATAACTGTAGACACCTAAAATTGTCCTATCTCTTTATTTATTTAATTACTTTAGCCTAATTCTTCTATTAATTAAATAAATCTTTATTTATTTAATTAATTCATTTATGCTCTTCTAACCTTATTTCTCATTTAAATAAATACCTTTATTTATTTAAATTATCCTTTCCTAAATTAAATAAATATCTTATTTATTTAATTGATCTCACTTCCTCTATTAATTAAATGAATCTTTATTTATTTAATTAATTCATTAGCTTTTTCTACTTATGACACATGTCATTCATCTCTTAATTCATACAATACACTACCATGTTATTATTTTATTATTTTCTTTACCTACCCTCTAATCATAGCGGACCTCTTTTACACCTCTCAATCTTATCCCTCCATTTCATATAGTGTCTTCTATATAAGGAGATGCTTCCTTCATTATCAAACCCTGACAAAAACTCACTATGCATTCAGCCACACTACACTTTTGAACTTTCATATGCGATCCTACTTTCAACCACATTTTCGTTCTTGTTGAGCTCTTGTGCACATAAAATCTGAGAGCAAATATATCAAGCAAGATCAATGGAGATAGGAAGAATGGAGATCCAAACCCTATTGGACATGTGATGGTATAATCTTTGTGATTTCATTTGATTTGCATTGTCTTAGGTAATCTTCATATGTTATGGTGGATCTTTGTTGTTGTTAGGCTAAGGTTTTGTGGTTGAATTCATTTAGCCTTTCAATATTGTTGTTTCCACTTTTCACCGTATACATTTTGGCACACCTGGTGGGACTCTTGTCCCTTTTGCATTTAACATCCTTGTTGCAGATTTTGTGTTTTTGAAGTTGCAAATCTGACATTTTCGACAACATTTTGATATTTTCACGTCTGCGTACTTTCGGATCGAGTTTTTGGTTTTCTGTCGTGTCTACGACATCTGGGATCGCATCTGCATCCTCGACAATATTTTATTTTTTTTATTTTTTAAGTTTGCAGATTCTGGAAATCGCGTATGTGTTCCCTAGTCGCGTTTGTAGGGTTTTCAGGCGCGTCTATGTCCAGAAGCTGTGTCTGTGTTCTAGAACCACGTTTGCATCCAGAAGCTGCATTTGTAATTCTGATAACCGCGTCTGTATACATTTGTTTCATTTTGGGTTTCATTGATTTAGTTTTTAGTCATTTGGATTTTTTAGATCTGGTTTATTTTGAGCTAACATTTTCAGATCTAGCTAACAAAAGTGGTGTAGCTTGTCTTGGAATTAAAATCATTTTGTTGAAGGCCCCTATTTCACAAAGTATTTTGGATCTAAAATTTACCTAACTTGTGTACTTGCAGGAAGGGGTGATTATTTCAAACAATCCAAACTACTAATAAATCTTTATTGCAGGTCCTTGGCAAGGATTTTTGATCTTTCATTGTGTGCCTTGTTTTCATAGATTAGAAAATACTTCAATTAGTGCACTAAAATTGAACCATTGTCTTTTGTGTCTTGAGCAATAGGCTCTTTTGTTTAATCTTTAGAGGGCCTGTCTCCCCATGTGGTCATTAAGACTACTAGTGAGGAGAGAATGACCCAAGTGGTAGCAAAAGAAAAACTATCTTCTTCCAAACCACTATAAATAACTATATCCATGGTGAAAACTATGGATAACGTGTGCTGATTAGTTCATACCGACACTATGTCTCCTCATAAACCCATTTGATCATTTGTAGGGCATAACCCCTACCAGCTGGGAGTCTTCTATATTTATAGAGCTAAAAGTGCCGCATGTATGGCCACACGAGTGGATGCCCTTACTAGAACCTTTTTTTTTAGAAGCCAAAATCCTTCTAGTTGTTGGGGTAGGAGGTCAGACCTCTGGTAGTGGCCCACACACATACAGTTCTTAGTAGAGATACAAAGTTCACCACGAGGAGTTTTCATGGGGACTAATGCTTGGCTGCCCTGAGAAGTGAGTGCCGATGGTGGAGCCAGTGGTGTCAAGCATCTAAGTATCCACTCTGAATAGTGTAGCCTTAGGGGAAACTCCATGTGGGATCAACAACTATTGTCTTGGCCAGCCATAAGAATTGTGCTTGACTTAGTTTGAACAATCAAACTTTCAAGACCAAACATCAAACATTGTGTCTTTTGTGTCTTCAAGTCTATGCAAAATAATTTTACATCAAACAACACACTTGTCTTTGAGTCATTTTGGGAGTCTAAACACTTGCAAACATTGAGTCTTCATCAAAATTGTGTCCTCTTGTCATGAAAAACAGTCAAACATTCAGATTTGGTCACAACAAAGCAACTTCACAGATTGGAAAAATTGCACAAAGTTTGCAGAAACGTGTCTGTGTCTGACAAAACCACGTCTGTGTCTGACAGAACCACGTCTGTGTCTTTTGAGCAACATTGCAACATTTCATAAACATGTCTGTGTCTGACAAAACCATGTTTGTGTCATTTAAGCACGTCTGTGTTTGACAGAATAGTGTTTGTGTCATTTAAGCACGTCTGTGAAGTATACATGCACGTCTGTGTTTAGGATTGAAAACTTTCATAATTCAACAAACAAGAGCAATCAGTTTTAGAATTCTTGAGCATCCTAAGCTATCTCTTTAGGTTTTCATCTAGCATTCAACCTATCTTTGGGTCTCACAAAGTCCATCATTGCTTTACACCTTACATTACATTTACATTTGTCTAAACTTGAGTCAAAAGGTCACTTGCTTGTCCTCATCTTACTTTGTCAACACACTACATACAACAACATTTTGCTAAGTGGTCCCTCATCAAGGTCTATCACCTTTGGGTCTCATTTGGTCTTACTTAGAGTCAAGGTCAACTTACCTCATCAAGAGAAACTATCATCTCTTTGGAAGTCACACCTACTCTACTACATACATACTTGGTCTTACACTTTGGACATTGCAAGTACACCTCAGATTCATTTACATTCCATCCAACTCTTAGTCTTCCATACTCTTTCCATTTTTCATCTAGTCTCACACATCTTGGTCAAGACCTAGTTCATGGTTGAAACTCGTTACCAAAAAATCTAGGAGAGAAGCTAAAGAGGCTCAAGACTCTGCAAACATGAGTTCCTATGAATATGACAATGATATCTTTTTTAATTCTGATCATACTACATTACCTGACATGGATGCCTATAGAAACATTCCAAATGTTGAGAACATGGACACTACAAATAATAATGATACACATAATGACAATATGGACAACTTCTCCGTACATTCAGTAGAAGTGGAAGACACCATTATGAATCCTCATTTCAATCGATTGGTTGAGGAAATAATGAGGAGAGATAGACAGTATTTTCTACAAGTGATGGCACAAAGTGGAACCAAGATCCCTCATGACTTTGACATGTCTCAAATAATGGAAAATTGACCTTTGCAACAACCTCACCTCAACATGGATCAAAGGAGGCCTAATAGTGGAGGCAATAGAGGACCACATATGGTGCCTGAATCACCATCATCTTTGTTTCAAAAATCAGAGGTCTGATACACACATGGTCAAGCATATGATACTCACCTTCGCAGACCATTATGGAGGTCTTATGCAGAAAAATATGCTCAATCACATACCAATGCTAAGGATCAACCACCAAAGCAATTGGATATTCAAAGGCATGCTCAAAATTTGGACACAAGGAGACCTCGCATCAAATTTGGGGGCAACACACTAGAACAAACTCATGACATGCCTATAGAGTATGGTATACATGGACAAAGTAGATATTCCATTCCTCATCATGACTCTATACCAAGTGGTCCTTATACGCAACATCATTATAGACCTCCTCCATATGAGCATGTGTATGATCAATATCATCCATATATGCAACATGCTTCTCCTCCAATTGGTGCCTCAAGCATGGGGTATGGTCCAAGAAGTCGGTCTCCATCGAAGAACAATTTGGAGCAACAAATTAGGGACTTACAAAAGAAAATGGAGGACATAAACACATCGAAGCCAACTTACACAATGAGAGACATATGTCCCTATCCATTTGACAAGAGCATTCCAATACCTCCATTTCCTACACACTTTGTGACACCTAAGTTTGATAAGTACAGAGGAAAAGGGGATCCTAAGGCACATATAAGACAATTTTTCATAGCTTGCATTGAGGTAGCAGCAGAAGAGACATATTTGATGAGATTATTCCCACAGAGCTTAGGTGATCAAGCTATGGAATGGTTCTCCCAACTTCCACGTGGAATTAAGTCATGGGGTGATCTAGCAGAGGCATTTATCCAACATTTCTCATACAACATAGAGATAGACATATCAGTGACTACCTTGTGCAATACCAAACAAAAGGATGGAGAATCTTTTTCATCATTTTTACAAAGATGGAGGAATTTAGCCAGCAGATGCTCTTATGAAATTCCACAGAAACAAATGGTAGAAATGTTCACTCAGAATGTTAACAAAGACATTGGTTATGACTTGAGAAAAATTTGTTTGTCCACCTTCAAGGACGTCATTGAAAAAGGCTTAGCAACAGAGAAGGTCCTAATTGAACAAGAAGTCATTAAAATACTCAAAGAAAACAAAGATGACTTTAAAGGAAAAGATAAGCCAAGATTTTGGAACAAAAACAAGAACACAGTCAATGATGGTGTTGTGGATGCCAATACAGTGCGACCCAAAATTGTTTTTTTGGCATCAAGCTCTACAAACAATCAAGTGAATACTCAAACAACTTCTAGATCACGAAGGAAGTACACCCCATTGGGAGAACCATTTGAGTCAGTTTTCAAGAAGCTAGTGCAAACAAAGTAATCACCATTCTAGATTTTCCTCCATATGAACCAAAGGTCAAACCAAATCGGTGGAATGATGATGAGTATTGTTAATTTCATAAGAGCAAAAGTCATAAGATAGGAAATTGCCATTGACTGAAAAACATCATACAAGATCTTATTGATAGAGGTGACATTGAGATCGAGGGACACTCATCCAATCAAGAACATGAGATGTTTAAGGATCCATTCCCAAAACAAGACAAGGGAAAAGTTGCAGCCATATATGACCGGACCAACTATACCAGAACATCTTATAACTATGATTCAACTATTAATCACATCTCGATGGACAATTATGTCTCTACCATTATCATCAAGGACAAAATGCATAAGAATTCTACCCAAAAACCCAAAATTGTCCTAAAAGGCATTGGATCTTCTTCCGAACCTACCTCTGAATCAAAGCACTTTTCCCCTTTTATAAGAGGAAAATGAAATTAGGGTTAGGGAATTGGGCATGTCATTTGCTCGCGGTCTCCCTTATACCCTAAAATCTATAAATTATTGAGAGATGAATCAATTTAAACATTTCACATAGACAAAATCATACACACCAAACACGAATCACCAAATCAAATCAAAATTTTCAAAATATTGATTCATCTCCCGAGGGGGCATCACACATCAAATCAAATTTGGAGCACGACTTGCAAATCATAAGAGCAACACAAAAATTCCATTTGATCATAAATCACAATAAAACATCATTTTCTTTGAAATAACATGTGCACACACGTCACTTCAAAGAGGGGCAAAATGTAGACGTATAAGAATGACCATATTCCTAAATGAATATTTTATGTTCATTTCTCTATTTAATTAAATTAAATTTAATTAAATATCCCACATTCTTCTGTTTAATTTAAGTAAATTACTCAATGTATTTAAATTAAATTCACTATACCATTTAATGAATAAATCATTTTATTCAATTAAATCCCTTCTATCCACTTTTAATTAAATTCAAATTTAATTAAATAAGTTATCCTAAAATTGAATAAATCTAATTTATTTAATTTCCCCAAATTGCAACCAAATTGAAATAAAATTAACTTTATTTCAATTAAATCCTATTATCCCTCCATCCACTTGCATTCTCCTACATCTCCCACTTGCATTCTAAAACATATTCCTAAATTTCTTCTAGACTCTTCTAATCACTTCTAAATTAACCTAACCCATCTTCTAAACTTTGTCACATCCCTAAACAAAGGGAAGCCACTTCTCAAACCCTTAAAGTCTTTGATAACCATTAAAGGCTTCAAGTCTTCAATCACTTAATTTTCCAAAGTCTCCCAAACCATTAATGGTTAATTCAACCCTCTTACATGGTTAGAGACTTTTTGCCTAACTTAACCTTCATCCAACCCAAGGGTCTCATCAAGCCTTTAATGCTTTGACCATGATTATCTCTTAATCATTTGCACAAGAGTTTATCCTTGGATTAACTCTTAATCCAATGGGTAAGCCTAACTTAAGCTTAACCCTTATCTCTAGATGACCATGAGGTCTTCTTAGGCATTTAATGCCTCCAACCCCTTCTCTCAACCCAACCCTATGTTGACAATTGTCATCATTTCATTAGTACAAATTGCAAACATGGATTCCCAACTTTCAAACTCAACCCTTGATCAAATCTTTCAATCCTGACCATCCATTGCCCTATTTTTGCTATAAATAGAGCTCTCATTCCTCCATTTTTATCATCCAAGTTTGTAGTATCATACTTATGCTCAAATACATTCAAGCTTTCATATCATTTTATGCTCATCATTTCAGCCTCTCTTTTAGATAGAAATTAGTCTAAATATTCATATTTAAAATACTTTCTTTATCATTTAGCTCAATCATAGATTAATATATCATGCTAGGATAGTTTGTTTACTAACCTTGTCATCTTATAGTTAGTTTATTGCATTTCTAAAATCATGCATAGCTTATGATGCATCTCATATTAAAACCAACAAAAACATCCCTCGTTCTTGCATTTGCCATTCCCTAAACCATTTTGCTCAGTGATCTGAGAAAAAAACATTGGTTTGAGGGACCGTGTAAGATAGAGAACCATGGGACCCACCTTGGGAAGCTGAGTGATACTTCATTACTCTATAGCTTGCACTAAGAAGTCCTGGGAGTGTGTGAGCAAGGCTCCATAGAGCTCCATTTTTCACATTTTGAGTTCTATCGACTTGCTTTTCCCGCATACATTTATGGTGCCCACCGTGGGGCTTGAACCCACATATCTAATTGGTTTTGAAATATATCCACTTTTGCAGACACGCAGGAAAAATGAATTAGCGCATTAAGTTAACTGTTTAGCGCATCCAGTTAACAGCCTAGCGCATTCGGTTCACTGTTCAGCGCGTGGAGTCCATCATCTAGCACGTAAAGTCCATTTATCACCACATAAGATTACTAATTTTTCCTGTAGGTCTTGGCGCAGAAAAAAATAGAGCAGCGCTTTCGGCACACAGAGTAGCGCATCTCGAAAATAGTATAGCATATTGAAGACTTCTTTTAGCGCATTACAGATATTATGTAGCGTGTATAGTTTGTTCTGTAGCACATCACAAACAGAAAAGAGAAAACTAATTTGTAACAAAAACTAAAATTTAGACTTGTGGAAGTCCACGGAATTCGCCTTTTTACTAACAAATTGACTGGTTTTCTGCAGGTTACTAACAGTTGACTGCAGGTTTTGAATCCATTCTATTTAGGCTAGAATTAAAGTAGCTTAAATTTTTACTAACTTTTCTAAGTTAGGAAAAGTTCAAATTTCTTTCTTTTCTTGTTTAAATAAAATTGAACTCACTTTTATTTTGGGCAAGTAAAACGAACAACAAATCAAAATCTTTTCTTGCTTTTTTTTTTTAGGAGAAAATTTCTCACTTTGGGCTCTAAAAAAAACAACACAAATTTTCATTTTTTTTTGCAACGGGCTTAACAAGAACCTCACCATCCTTTGGTGCATAAAAGGATTCACTTTTGAAAATTTTGCAAAGGAAAGAACTTCACCTCAAAAAGCTTTGTTGCAATTAAAGAGGGAAGTTATTCCCCTTTTGTTTACCGATTTTTATTTGTTGACCAAATCGAACCTTTTGCTTTGTTGACTCGGTTATTTCCTTAGATTAAATAATCATTGCTTTGAGGAAGTAAAATTAACACCATGCTTTTCTTGGAGCAACATCTCCCAGTAGAGGTTAGAAAATCACTGAATTGAAGGTTTAAAAAGAATTTGTGGTTGCATTGAATTGAAAGAGGAAGGTATATGCTCTCCCCTTAACTGGGTGATCCAAAAAATCAGACCTCTCTTAAAAAGTTTTCTTTCCTTCAAAGCATTTTACATCCTTTAGTAGGCCTGCCTTCTCGAGGAGTTGAAATCAACTCTTAAAGCCGTTTATGGCCGATGTGAAGGGAACGACCTAAGTGGGGAATGACTTTGACACCAAGTATTCCAACCCACTATAATCAAAAGTGAAAAGTGACAAAAGTCCTTTTCAATGATTGCGCACAGCGATTAGCCCTCCCCCAGTATCTTTGAGATACGTAAAGCCTTTGTTCTAAAGGTTCGGAAGCCTCCTCAGGGAGTTTATCATTGATGGCCGAACAGGAAGCTTGATTACAAACCATAGAAATAGAAACTTTGAACCGAGTCAGTAACCAAACATTTATAACATCATAGTGCAAGGGTGGGGAAGAATCCGCCCCCAAGATTACTCACCATATATCTCCCAAGATAACTACTCAACTGTGAAGCGATTAACTTTGAGTTAATTTCTGGCAAAAGGCAAAAAAATAGGCACCCTCTAGGGGGTGACATGGCTGTTTGAGCTGACAGAGTATCAAGACTAGTGGGCTATGATGTTATTTATGACCTTTGAATAAAGAGTCTTTCTGAAGTGTATTATTCGTATCCAAACCTATTGAAATATTGGGGATTTGAACACATCCTCGCAGAAAATACACTTTTTGTTAGATTAGGCAAAATAGTTGTATTTTTTGTGCTATGCTTGCATTTATTACTTCAGAAAATCATCCATCTAAACTGAAAAACTCACGATCAAAACCAAAAATTGCAGAAAAATCAAATTGAAAGAAAAATCAAGGCAGATTAGCGCGTGAGGACAACTCCTTAGCGCATAGGGTATTTCAGTTAGCGCATCAAACCATCCAGTTAGCATGTCTGTTCCAAACAGTAGCGTTTTATCCCAAAATCAAAACAGTGTTAAAACATTTAGTGCATCAGAGAAACAGTCTAGCGCGTGGAAGCATCAACTTAGCGTGTGAAAACCAAAAATTAGCGCATCAAGTTTAAAGGTTAGCGCATCACAGACCCAGGTTAGCGTGTTGCTTTTTAAATAGAGAAAACAAATTTTTGAGTAGTCAACTCTTTAGCGCGTGTTTGAGGGCAGCCTAGTGCGTGTGGTCATTCTTTTAGCGCGTGGAGTAATTTTGGTAGCGCATTTCGTCCCTGTTTTAGTGCGTGACCAAAAACATTTAGACAGAGGGCAAAACAGTGAGGAATTTTAAAAATTTTGAAAACATTTTCAGAAGCCTCTTGTTATCAACAACATTTTCCATCAAAGCGGAGTAGCGAAAACAAACCGTTAAAACTATTTCTTGAGCTAAATTTGTGTCAAAACAAATGTTGTAAAAATCCTAAACTGATCGCATGATAAAACATATCTATCTTATCATAATCCGGAAACCTCATCACAAGTATCAATAGAATCCTTTACCATCTCATGGATTTCATCTCACAAACACTTGTTTAAAACTTTCGGGTTGTCAAATCAAGTCTCCATATCGGTAGGTTTTTATCCATATCATTTGATACACTTTGTTGTTGAGGGGCATCTAAACCTTCATTTTGATAGAGTAAGACTTGAAATTTTCCAAACAAGCTCAACTAAATCCAAACCAATCAAAGGAAACCATTGATCACTCATGCATGACTAATCCCCATATTCTGAGAAGAAAGAACCTTTATCGTAACATCACGTAGAAGAAACAACAACCTAGTTTTTCCAAATTCATCAAGAGAAACAAGTTTTTATACATCAATCGTCAACTCTTCAAATCTCATCGGGTATTCCTTCATCACGTCAAATGTTATATCCAAAACAAATCCAACGAATTTGACTAAAGACCTTTAAAAACAAGGGCATATTGTCAAAAGTTTGCTTTTAATCAAATCATAAACCATGGAGGAAAGATCAATCTGACATTCTTGCCCGACGAGTGTATCACTTATAACACATCTCGACCAGAACCACCCACCCCCGAGCAACATATTAATGAAGATTTTAACCCCTTCGTCATTGAAAGTTTTTACTAAAATGTGTGTTACTCGCTCTCAAAGAAACCAACAAAGCAAGACACACGCAGAGTCTAGTATGAATCAAAGGTTGTCAAATCCTTTTGAAGGTCCACACCTAAAAGAGACTGAAATTTCTAAAGAGCTTCTTCAGGAATGTCAGGAAAACCCTTCATTCCAAAAGGTTGTAGAAAGGCTTATGGAAAATGACAAAGAAAAATATTTGCTCATGCTCACAAGTAAAGGCGTTAAACTTCCCGAAGATTTAGACACAAACATCTTTAAAACTAGATCTTGACAATATGCATATCAAGAACAACAAAGAGAAGAGGAAACTCGTAACCTTGAACAACACATTCCAGAACAACGTATACCAGAAATGCGTATACCTGAGCTAGAAACTACAAAGCAAAATATACCATTTAACACACCTTTTCAGCTGAGAACTAATGCAAGGGAAGAGTTTCTTCCTCGGCAAAATAATGCACCTTTGGTTGCTCTTACTCAACAAATGCAAATGTTACAAAGACAAATGCAAGACATGCAACAAGGGACAACAATGTGGTACTCATTAAATGAAATTTGTCCTTATCCATTTGATAGAAGATTGAACATGGTGCCTTTTCCTCCAAACTCAGACATTCCCAAATTTGATAAATACGATGGGAAAAGTGATCCCTGAAATCATGTCAGAGAATTCTATACCATGAGTCTTGAGTTTGCTCATGATGACACCTATCTAATGAGATTATTCCCAAGGAGCTTAGGAGGGCAAACAATGGAATGGTTATCCAAAATTACACCACCTATCAGAACATTTGATGAATTAGTTAACAAATTCATAACACAATACTCCTATAACATTCAACACGCCATAACCATGTTGGACGTCTGCAACACCAAACAAAAGAACAACGAAACATTCATGATATTCCTTCAACGCTAGTGACGTATGGTATCACGATATCCTTGAGATATTCCTGAAAAGGAGAAAATGGAAATCTTCATTGACAATTTGAATGAAGAAATGAGTTACAGGCTAAAACTCCAATGTATACCATCTTTTGCTAAGTTGATTGAAAATGGCATTCAAGTAGAGGAAGCGTGTGTCAAAAAGGGAACACTCAAATTCTTCAAAGAAGGAACAAACTCATCAAACTACACTAACCAGAACAACACCAACTTAGACAAGTCTCGATTTTGGACTCAAAACAAAAATGAAAGCAACAATGAATCACATGATCCCAAATCTAAGCAACCAGTGCTTGCATTATCCGAAAATCCTCAAACTATGAAGAATCCTAAAAATGCTAATCCAAATGCTAACACATATGCACCAAACACCGATCAAGGACAACTCAACACAAACAACACCAATGATACTCAAAGCAAAAACATGAATCCAGGACCTAACAACAATTCATGCAACAACACGAACAATTTCCAAAAGCGTATCTTCACACCACTGGGGCAATCACTAGAATCAGCATTCAGAGAACTTCTGGCAAACAAAATTCTCTCCTTGCCTGCGATCAGCAACTATGAACCCCAAATCAAACCACCATGGTGGAATGATTCACACTATTGTGATTTCCATTGTAACAAGGGTCATCAGATGAATGATTGCATGAGATTGAAACACCTTGTGGAAGACATGATTGATCGAGGTGACTTAACGGTAGATGGTCTCAAAACAAATGGTGACCACAGAGCCTTTAAAAATCCTCTTCCAAATTACAACAAAGATGGAGCTTCAACCTCAAACGATACACGTGGAGCTCGTATCAACCATATCTACAACAACACTATAAATCACATATCAGCTAAAGATCATCAAGTAAATGTCATCACCATCTGAGATCAGCGTGATCATGAATCTGTTAATGTAACAACCTGAACTCAGAAATATGTCTTAAAAGGGCATATGACACCTACAACTACTACACCAAAAATTCAATATGACTTGGTTAGCCAACTACGCAAAACTCCAGCTCAGATATCTATACTAGAATTGCTGAAACTATCACCAAGGCACAAAGACATATTGGAACAAGTGCTATTGGAAACCAATGTACCTCAAAATCTGGATACAGACAGATTTCAAGCCATGGTCGCCCATATGATTGGACCTCATAACCTCACTTTATCAGAGCATGAAAATGCTTCCTTGAGCCATCTGCATAACACTCCTCTCCATATCGAAGTCATTGTTTGAAAACACTGAGTAAAAAGAGTCTTAATAGATGGAGGAGCCAGACTTAATATATGTACTTTAAAGCTTATCCGTGAATTAGGCTTCTTAGAAGAGTCTATTGATCCCTGCAAGAAGATTACCATAAAAGAATATGATGATGAGGAAAGGTCCTCTAAAGGAACCGTGATGCTACCTATTTAAGTGGGACCAGTGCAAAAGGATACTATGTGTCAGGTCCTAGACATAGATCTCACCTACAATATTTTGTTAGGGCGACCCTGGATACATGAAATGCAAGCAGTACCCTCTACGTATCACCAGTGTGTCAAATTCCCTTATGATAGACAAGAAATCTCCATATCTGCTGATCACAATCCATTTCAACATTGTAATGCAATGGGGGCAGCCCAAGATAGTTTGGTTCCTCATAATAGAGAAAAGCAACAATCTTCAACATCAGATCTACAAACAACAAAGCCCAACTCATTATCTGAAGATTTCAAGCAGAAAATGGAAATCAAAGACCAAGGTATGGGAGAATACTCTTTAGAGCCTTTATGTTTGGCCAAATTATCAGCATCACCCAGATCTCATGGATTGCCTACTACATCAACGCATCCGATAACTCAGCC
This sequence comes from Cryptomeria japonica, assembly GCF_030272615.1. NCBI lineage: Eukaryota > Viridiplantae > Streptophyta > Pinopsida > Cupressales > Cupressaceae > Cryptomeria > Cryptomeria japonica. The sequence goes on along the minus strand of NC_081415.1, from coordinate 21,098,295 downwards.
CATCACCAAATTTGATGGTACCTTCATCCAATTGGGCACTCTAGCACATGAATCAGAAGACAAGGATATTCTTAGCTGGTTATACAAATATGAGGAAGAAGATAACAAAGCAGCTGCTCTGGACATTGTTCTACCTACACACCTATATGGAAAAGGATACTTAATCATGTAGCAAATGGGATATGATGGTAAAGGACCTATTGGAAAATGCAAAGGAGTCACTAAACCCATAGATCTTCCTTCACAACCCAATAGAGACAAAACAGGATTGGGTTGTGAGCTCACTTTCCTATTAAGAAAGCCACCCCGCATAACTGCCAAACCTCAATGGAAAGCAAAGAAGAAGTACAAAGAAGAATCCTGGTAGGAAGCACTCTTTGAATCAGCAAAAACAATCCGCAAGGCACGAGAAGGTCAAGACTAGAAGTTACATTAGGAAAAACTTTTAAGCCACAAAAAGGCCATATCTGCAGCAGTAGCTCATGTTCAGAATCCACTATTTCAAGAACCAATAAAATCATCTCTGGATACCATTATTTCTCCCCGAGGAGGCATAATCTATGAACAAATATAGAAAGTAGAAGCAGGATCTGATACCGAGTCAACAAAAACTATCAAAATGGTATCCATTATCAAATATTTGTTTTCACCATACAACATACCAGTTTACAGCATTGATAGAATCTAGGATGATGCCTCTCAGATTGATTCCAATGAATATGAATGGGGTGGCTGCTCAAATGCTACTACACATATCCCTAATGATACTAACACCATACCCCTTTCTCAAGAAGAGCATAACGCAGAAGATAGACCTCTTGAATTTGGACCGCAGAACATCTATGACGCCAAGGAAAGCGAACAGAAACATTATGAACAAGTCTATATGGAAGATGATACCATTGAAGACCTCGATGAAATCTTGGACTTCTTTAAAACCAAGAACAAACACGATGAAGCCTCTACCTTGACACTTATAGTAACAGAACTTGATCCACCGAATGATTCCTTACCACTTGTCTTTCCTGACCTCATTGACTGGGATGAACCCGAAATACATGATATACCAATTTTCCCAAATGATGAGTCTATTATCCACTACCTATGTACCGTTCATCTAGAAATAGGCTCTACCAGTGAACAAAGTAATGATATCTACCAATCAGGGAGTGCCAAGTCTCTCAGTTGCAAAAGTGAATCAAATAAAAGATCTGATGTTGAAAACTAGTCAATGGCAGCTCTAGATCACAAAAAAGTAAAAATAAAGGATGCCTCTGAGGGTGAAAACCTTTTTAAGGCACCTAACGAAGGGAGACTTGACACTCTTCCTGAACACTTTCATGAGTGATCACCCATATTGATTGAGCCCACTCAATCAATCAACATTGGTACCATAGAAGCAGTCAAGAACATACACCTTGCAGAATCTCTGACAGAGTAGGAAAGATCAACATTTATCATTTTCTTTAAAGAAAAACAAATTAACTTTGCTTGGTCATATGCCGATATGCCCGGAGTAGATCCACACTTGATCATGCATCACTTGTCCATCTCTTCGGGAGTTAAACCAGTCAAACAAAAGCTACGAAAGATGAATCCACAGGTGGCACTCATGGTCAAAACTGAATTAAAGAAACTATTAGATGCCAGATTCATTCGACCCATTGACTATGCAGAATGGATTTCCAACATCATTCTAGTATCAAAACCAGATGGTAGTATCAGAATATGCACTGACTTCAAAGATGTCAACAAAGCTTGTCCAAAAGATGACTTTCCTCTGCCCAGTATCGACATAATTGTAGACCTCACAGCAGGACATGCAATGCTCTCACTAATGGACGGTTTCTCAGGATATAATCAAATCAAAATAGCCCTGGAAGATCAAGATAAAACAACATTCACCTGTCCTTGGGGAATGTACTATTGGAATGTTATGCCTTTTGGCTTAAAGAATGCAGGGGCCACTTATCAAAGAGCAATGACAACAATCTTTCATGACATGATGCACACATTTATGGAAGATTACGTGGATGATTTACTAGCTAAATCCTTAACCAGAGCAGAACATCTTAGCATCCTAACAAAGATCTTTGATTGATTGGAGAAATTCCAAGTCAGGCTCAACCCTAAGAAGTGTGTCTTCAGGGTTACATCAGGCAAGTTACTAGGCTACATAGTCTTAGCTAAAGGTATTGAAGTAGATCTAGAAAAAGTACAAGTCATTATGGAAATGCCACCACCAAAGAATATCAGTCAACTCAGATCTCTACAAGGATGACTTCAATCAATTAGGCAATTCATCGCTCATCTAGTAGATAAAAGTCTACCATTTAACCATTTACTACACAAAAATGTACCATTCAGATGGGAGACCAAGTGTGCAGAATCTTTTTACCAAATCAAACAGTACCTGATGAATCCACTAGTTCTAGTACCACCAGTCGTAGGAAAGCCACTTATCCTATATATCTCAACAACAGATATATCGTTGGAGGCACTATTAGCATAAGAAGATCAACAAGGGAAGGAATGAGCCATATACTATATCAGTAGGACATTGAATGGCTATGAACTCAACTATACATTCATTGAAAAGGCTTGCCTAACAGTGGTCTTCGCATCTCAGAAGTTCCGACATTATATGCTAGCACACACAATTAAGCTAGTGGCAAAAATTGATCCTCTCAAATATCTACTCAGCAAGGTAGCTCTTACAGGAAGATTGGCTAAATGGGTCATGATTCTCAGTGAATTTGATATCCAATACACAGGATGAAGAGCTATCAAAGGACAAGCAATTACAGATCAGCTGGCTGAAGCACCGCTACCAGGAAAACAATCTATGGAGATTGAATTTTCAGATAGGGACATTCTTTCTATTTCTACCAAACAATGGACTCTATACTTTGACGGATCCTACACAACAACATGGTTCAAGTGCTGACATTTTATTCATCACTCCTGAAGGACACACTATTCCAAGATCATATAGGCTTATGTTTCCATGCACAAATAATGTGGCTGAATATGAGGCATTGGTTATAGGCATTAAAATGATCGTCGAATGGAAAATCACAGAGTTAATGGTCTATGGAGATTCACAACTAGTCATCAATCAAATCAACGATGACTATCAGACAAAGGATGACAAGCTACTACCCTACAAGCGAATGGCGGATGACTTCAAGCAATATTTTGTGCACATCACCTTCGAGCAAATACCAAGGTTGAACAACAAAGCAATCGATGCCATGGCTACTATCGCTTCATTACTACAAATTCCAAAGCAATAGAGTCGTTACGAGTTCCTGGTAGAACAACTGTTCTCCCTAGCTTATGACCACTCTAAACCCCATGTTATCTATGCCTTGACTGGTTCAGATTCTCCGTTATATGGACCAATATACGACTACCTCAAGAAAAATATATTACCCCTTGACTAATCCCGTAACCAAAAATGTAATTTTTTCTAACAAGCTACCCGTTATACCCTTACCGCTAATACTTTGTATTGTCGAGGTCTAGATGGTACTCTTCTTCGTTGCCTTGATCATAATGATTCTGATTCCACTTTACACAAGCTTCACGAAGGTATTTGTGGAACACATTCAAGTGGGACTACTCTCACTAAAAAGCTTCTAAGGATGGGATATTACTGGCCTACAATGGAGAAAGACTCATACCACTTCGCCAAGACATGTCCTAAATGCCAGATCCATGGCAATCTGATACATGCACCAGCACAGGAACTACAACCATATACAACATCCTGGCCCTTTTGTCAGTGGGGACTAGACTTAGTTGGTAAAATTCATCTTTCATATTCAAATGGACACAAGTTCATTATAACAGCAACAGAATACTTTACCAAATGGATAGAAGCAGTTCCCATGACCACAGTAACTGGGAAACAAATTGCCTCTTTTATCCTAAATTATCTAATTTGTAGATATGGTATTTCCAGTTCAATCATCACAGATAATGGACGACCTTTCAAAAATCAAGATGTACAAGAACTATGTGAAAAATTCAAAATTCAACATTGATTCTCTACACCATACTACCCACAGGGAAATGGTCAAGCAGAAGCATCTAACAAGACAATACTAAAGATCCTAAAGAAAATAGTGAATGATGCGGGCAAAGATTGGCACGCACAACTTAATCGAGCACTTTGGGCATATAGAACCAGCATCCGCACACCTACAGGGGCAACACCATACTCATTGGTATATGGATCAGAGGCCATTTTACCCCTGGAAGTAGAAATCCCATCTCTCAGAGTCTCTTTGAAAGGTTTAATCCCAGATGAAGAGTATCAAGTTAATCGATTGCAAGAACTTGAACTATTAGATGAATGACGTCAGCATGCTTACACTCATCTCAAAGCATATCAGCAACGCATGTGCAGGAGCTACAATCACAAGGTCATCCCTTGTAACTTCAAATTTGGTGACCTAGTCCTCAAAGAAAATCCAAGAAATCAGCAAGATCAAGAAAAGAAAGGGAAGTTTGAACCTAACTGGTTGGGTCCCTATGTCATCATATCAGTCTATGGATCAGGTGCCTATCAGCTAACAACTTCAGAAGAAGATGTGCTCGACAAACCAACTAACAGCATCCATCTGAAGAAGTACTACACTTAAGTAGCCTAATGCATGGAAAAGGCCAAAACAAGCAAAAAAATTTTAAAAAAAAAATCTAAAAAAAGCAAATAAAAAGGTACAATAAAAACAAATGGTGAAAACTTGGTAAATAGACACTGTTGTGAAAGAATGGCTCCTCTATCTATCTCCATACCATTTTATCCCTATCCTTAAAACACTATCAGCCATCGCCCAACACTTAGCACATATCCATTCAGGACATACTTAGCGTAGTCACTATCCTGGTCTATCCATATCTATCCTCTTACCATATTCCACCATGGCTTGGAAATCACTGTACATATTCACATCAAGAGACACACTCAGCTAGAAGCAATAAATCATCAAAAATTTGCAAACATTGAAGACATCAAAACTATTTACAAAACTCAGACGCATGGCATCCAACAACCAAAACTACGCTTCATCGCAAAACAAAACAAAAAAATCACAGAAATACCAAGGATGGATGATTTTCTGAAGTACTGAATGTTGCATTATCGCATAAAAATCTTGACTATTTTTGCATTTTGAACTTTTTAATTATTGGATTCTCTTCCTTTTCTCACTAGATGCTTCAAAGCTAGAGATCATGGGGAACTTCCAATATTTTCTTAGTCTTCTGTCTGGGAGGCGATCACTTGTACTATGTGAATACTTGCCTTGAGACGTGATACATCTAATATCATTGAAGGCCTGATTCCACTTCATGCATACAAATGATTTAATCTTGTCTGTTTATGCAATCCGCACTCAGGTCATCCTGGTTCAATTATACCTTGACGCTTGTTCTATCTTGCAAAATCAAATATCATGTAAATTTTTCTCAGGTCATTATGGTTCAATTATACCATTGTGCTTGTATAAATTTTCAACATATCCTAAACAAATCAATGCTCAATGATGATACCTACAAAGAAAGCAAACAACATATGGTTGTATCAGGCTGGCAAATGCAGAATGAGGATGCTACCAAAAACAATTAGTTGCATATCATTTTACAAATCAGTTGCATATCATTTTCCAATTAGTTGCATATCATTTTACACTTAGTTACATATCATTATCATACATCTCAAAGATACATTTCATAGCATATAAAATCATACATCTCATTTTCAAGATACATCTCACAAACATATCAAAGCATACATCCTGCATCATACATTATATCATATATTTAAGCATTGCATCATCATAAAGTAAAGAAAAGAACACATAAGCACATACATCCATATAACACACCACATGATCAAAGATAATGATGCCGTATATATATATATATCTCCAAAAATTATCCAAATGTATAAAATCTATCATCTCTGTGTCCAGTACAAAGAATACAATGATCTAAAATACAACAGAGACCACGTCTTTCAAGTATGGCTATCCCCTGACGGAGATGGTCTGGCTCCAGATGTCCCCACCCTTGGATCTCCAGGGGGGTCCTGTCTTGATGGCCCTGTCACACCTCGGCTCTCTGACCACGACCCAGTATCTCGAGATCGACTAGATCTCGACTATGTAAAGCTCTATACTCGGCGATCCTTGGGTACCACGGCCTCATAGTGCCTGTAGTAATACTCCACCTCCTGAGCTCTCAAAGATAGCTCTCTCAGGGTGTCTCTCATCAGACCACCCGCCACTTCCCTCTGTATGCTCGCTGAAAGCTCCTCTGGTCGACCCTGCCGCTCTATCTCCGTGTCTCGCTCAGTGGTCAACTACACAATCTGTTGCTGATATGTCAATACCTGTGCAGGGGCATCCCCTCTAACTCTACCTATCCTCGGTGTTTGAGGTGGGAGCACATCCGTCCTCCTCCTCTATGCTAGCCATATCACCTCGTCAGTGCCCCCCACTACAGCTTGAACCTCCCCCACCCTCCCCTCTCCACCGACTCCAATAGCCAATCCACCTCTCCCCCTGTCCATCACCGCCCATCTGACTGCTCTCTCCAAACCTCTATCTCCTCTCTTCCCTCTATCTCCCCTCCTCCCTCTATCTCCTCTCCCTCATCATCCTCCTCCACCATCTCCATCATCCTCATCATCTCCCTCTCCCTCATCATCATCATCATCAAATGCCGACCGCATCTTCTCTGGATCTGAAATCCTCGTGCAGTGAACAATCTCGCGAACTCATCTATCATGCTCGCATCCAAAATCTCTGGGGCATAATCCCATATCTGGCCCGCCAAACCGACAAACTCCTCCACTGCCACCGCACTATCAATGGTCGGGCCCCAATCTGATATGTCCTGCCTCTGGCGTGCATATAAATAGGCCCCCTGAGGTGTACCCTATTGTCGACCAAATTGTCACAACACTCTGGTCACCACGAACCTCTCAATAACAAATGGAGTCCTCCCAATCAGGTATCTCATCATAAAAACATAGGGCATCTCCAGCCCGTCCTCCGCCCATACCTCACACCCTGTATACGATCGCCATGTGACCGTATCAATGTCATCCAAAACTCTCCTCCAATGCTCTAGTTTGCCCAGCTTCCGTTGGACAACTAGACCCTTATATCCATAGGCATAGGCATGTCCAATGGGCCTATCTCTGTCTGCTAATGGCCTGGCGACTAGAATGTGCTCCCAGCACCATACCTGTAAGAGCGTCACGCCAGCTGACAAACTGCCATAACCTAGGTATACCACCTCATGCAAGTCCCTGTATAGATGGGCTAGCATAGCCGATCCCCATGCGAACCTATAGCCCTATGTAACCATGTCCTCTAACACTAGCACCCATCCCACAGAGAATCCCTTTGACCTAGGATCAGGACAAAGGAATCCACCTATAAACCTTGTCAGTACTGAAAGAAGTGATGCATAATCCAGGTCTAGGAACTCCTGCCAAGGGATCTCATATCTGCATACTATCTCATCCTGGAATATGAGGTGAAGTGCTTCTGTGCCACCCTCCTCCGACTACTCATAAGGTAGTAGTGCACCTACTACGAGTATGTGCAGAATCCTGTAACAGTCCTCTAGTGTGACTGTCATCTCACCTGTGGCAAAGTGAAAGGTGTTCGTGTCATTGTGCCACCTCTCTGCAAGTGCTGTCAGTAACCCCCAGTTCATAGTGAACCGAGGCATATCCAACAGGGACGTCAAACCACATCTCTCAATAATATCCAGGTCGGCCTATGTCAACTGAGGTATCAGAGTCTAAGGCCTAGGAAATCGCTCACGTGACTGAACCATGCCCAATTGCTCCTATCAACCAGCAAAACAAGTCTAATATCAGTCTCCAAATCAAAACAAAGATATCAAAATCAAAATCACATCAACAACATGAAACAATTTGCTTATCTACATCAAGTTCAACATCCTATCATTTCATATCAACTTGTAACACAACTCAAGTTATCAAAAACCATATCAAAACTTGTAAAACAACTCAAGTCTCCAAATCACATAAACTTGTAAAACAACTCAAGTTTCCCACCCATATCAGCTTGTAAAACAACTCAAATTTCCAACTCATATCAGCTTGTAACACAAATCAGGCTTCACACATTTACTTGAAAACAAAGTGCAAAAACAAATCATGCTTTGATCAAAACAACACATTAATATCTATGCATAACTTGAAATATCACAAATCAAAACAAGTTATATCAACACACATATTGGACAAATCAATAACAACCATGACAACAAACCACAATAATTTCACAAAATCACCCCATCCCACAAAATTTTTCCTGATGCGCTAAAATAGATTCTCCCCATGCTAAAATCCACCCATGCGCTATGCTATTTTTCCTACGTGCTAATCTATTTACCCTATGCACTAGACTACCTCTATGTGCTAGACTTTTTTCCCAATGCGCCATCCAACCTACCCTATGCGCTAAAACCTATTTATGCGCTAACCTATACCTTGCTGATGCTACCTTTTTGACCCTATGCGCTAGGTCTACCCTACGTGCTAAAACCCCTTACCCATGCAAACCCCTATGACCCCTATGCACTAGGTCTTACTCACGCGCTATCTTGTTAACCCGATGCACTACCCTATGTTCGGCATGCACTATTTTCCCTCCCTGTGCTAACCTAGAACTTTTATGTGCTACACTATTTTGTTTCAGACACAACCCTAAAATTCAAACTTTATGCGCTACCTAAATCTTTGTATGCACTAAATTGCGAGTTCGACTCGCTAAACCGCTAAAACCAAATTTCAAAAATTAAAAACTGACCAAAAATGATAAAATCAAAAATCAAAAAAGGGTCAAAAGTGTTGACTTACTTGTGGTCCATATGCGGCAAGTCTCCAGTACCTTTGAACACGCTCAAAACGATGCCTAGAATATAGAATAGGCATTTTGACTTCTCTCCAAATTCTCTTTCTCCAAAGTCAACAATGCACAAATGAATCAAATCAAAGCACTTTTCCCCTTTTATAGGAGGAAAATGAAATTAGGGTTAGGGAATTGGGCATGTCATTTGCTTGCGGTCTCCCTTATACCCTAAAATCTGTAAATTATCAAGAGATGAATCAATTTAAACATTTCACATAGACAAAATCATACACACCAAACACGAATAACCAAATCAAATCAAAATTTTCAAAATATTGATTCATCTCCCGAGGGGGCATCACGCATCAAATCAAATTTGGGGCACGACTTGCAAATCATAAGAGCAACACAAAAATTCCTTTTGATCATAAATCATGATAAAACATCATTTTCTTTGAAATAACATGTGCACACACGTCACTTCAAAGAGGGGCAAAATGTAGACGTATAAGAATGACCATATTCCTAAATGAATATTTTATGTTCATTTCTCTATTTAATTAAATTAAATTTAATTAAATCTCCTACATTCTTCTGTTTAATTTAAGTAAATTACTCAATGTATTTAAATTAAATTCACTATACCATTTAATGAATAAATCATTTTATTCAATTAAATCCCTTCTATCCACTTTTAATTAAATTCAAATTTAATTAAATAAGTTATCCTAAAATTGAATAAATCTAATTTATTTAATTTCCCCAAATTGCAACCAAATTGAATTAAATTAACTTTATTTCAATTAAATCCTATTATCCCTCCATCCACTTGCATTCTCCTACATCTCCCACTTGCATTCTAAAACATAATCCTAAATTTCTTCTAGACTCTTCTAATCACTTCTAAATTAACCTAACCCATCTTCTAAACTTTGTCACATCCCTAAACAAAGGGAAGTCACTTCTCACACCCTTAAAGTCTTTGATAACCATTAAAGGCTTCAAGTCTTCAACCACTTAATTTTCCAAAGTCTCCCAAGCCATTAATGGTTAATTCAACCCTCTTACATGGTTAGAGACTTTTTGCCTAACTTAACCTTCATCCAATCCAAGGGTCTCATCAAGCCTTTAATGCTTTGACCATGATTATCTCTTAATCATTTGCACAAGAGTTTATCCTTGGATTAACTCTTAATCCAATGCGTAAGCCTAACTTAAGCTTAACCCTTATCTCTAGATGACCATGAGGTCTTCTCAGGCATTTAATGCCTCCAACCCCTTCTCTCAACCCAACCCTATGTTGACAATTGTCATCATTTCATTAGTACAAATTGCAAACATGGATTCCCAACTTTCAAACTCAACCCTTGATCAACTCTTTCAATCCTGACCATCCATTGCCCTATTTTTGCTATAAATAGAGCTCTCATTCCTCCATTTTTATCATCCAAGTTTGTAGTATCATACTTATGCTCAAATACATTCAAGCTTTCATATCATTTTATGCTCATCATTTCAGCCTCTCTTTTAGATAGAAATTAGTCTAAATATGCATATTTAGAATACTTTCTTTATCATTTAGCTCAATCATAGATTAATATATCATGCTAGGATAGTTTGTTTACTAACCTTGTCATCTTATAGTTAGTTTATTGCATTTCTAAAATCATGCATAGCTTATGATGCATCTCATATTAAAACCAACAAAAGCATCCCTCATTCTTGCATTTGCCATCCCTAAACCATTTTTCTTAGTGATCTGAGAGCAAAAACATTGGTTTGAGGGACCGTGTAAGATAAAGAACCATGTGACCCACCTTGGGAAGCTGAGTGATACTTCATTACTCTATAGCTTGCACCAAGAAGTCCTGTGAGTGTGTGAGCAAGGCTCCATAGAGCTCCATTTTTCACATTTCGAGTTCTATCGACCCACTTTTCCCTCATACACAACCCATTGAGGTAAATTCACTTTGCAAGGTGCTCCAACCAAAAACACCGCTTCCTCATCAACAAAGCCTGAACATGACCTCGTAGAATAGTTAGGGAAGACACCCGCGCTCATCTCCATCCTTGAGCTCTTACGCATATCCCCCGCACATAAAGCTATTCTTGACAAAATCTTGAGAGACATTGTTGTCCCTACTGATCTAAATGTGGCCCAGTTTCAAGCCATGGTGGGATACCTTTTCGTTCCACACTCCCTTAAATTCACAAAAGCCGATGACGCCTCCGTAAGTTAGCCACATAATGCACCATTACACATTGAAGCCTTCATACACAAACATTGAATAAAATGAGTCCTGATAGATGGAGGAGCAAGTCTAAACATTTGTACATTGAGCACTATTAAACAATTGGAATATTCTGATAAAGCTATGAATTCTACAAACAAAATTACCATCAAGGCATATGATAATGAAGAGCTTTCATCCAAAGGCACAATCACCTTACCTCTCTAAGTTGGGCTAGTTACAAAGGATGTGGTTTGTCAAGTCCTAGACCTAGATCTCACATACAATATATTACTAGGACGTCCTTGGATTCATGAAATGAGGGCAGTCCCATCTACATATCACCAATGCATTAAGTTTCCCCATAATGGAGTTGAAATAACAGTTAATGGAGATCCTAATCCATTCATATACTGCAATAACTTGAGATCAAAAACTGAGACAATCATTCCAAGTAATAGGGAAGATGTTCCTTCTTCTGCATACATTGATCCTGAGTCATTAAAACCTTCGACTTCAAAACAAGGTGAGCTTAAAGGGAAATTCTAGGACAAGGGCATGGGTGAATACACTTTGAACCAAACTATGTACTTACAACAAGTCATGAGTTCACCAAAAGAATATGGAAGACCACATCCTAATAAGCAGGTATCTATCATTATACTCAAATGGGACCCTACTATCTTTCAAAGATGGGGTGAACTGGAAGAATAAGACTTATACAAAATGCTTTACAAAGACCTTGAAAATGATACACAAGATCACATCAGCATACCATATGAGAAGTATGGCAAAGGGTTCACGATTCTACAAAAATTTGGGTATGATGGCAAAAGCCCTCTTGGCTTAAGAAAAGAAGGCATCATTGAACCTTTACAACCTCAATTTACATTCAAAAGGGAATACTCAAAGGGACTTGGTTTCATGACTTCTAAGGTCCACACTCAAAGGATAGAAGAATCATTACAAATCAAAGCTACCAAAATTCAACAAGAGAATCGCTATTCCACAGACTCCAACGAATGGGAATGGGTTTCAGACAAATCCTCCAGTGACTACGAGCTCACCGAGACATTCAGAGAGCTAGATGAACCCACAGAAGAAGAGGAATTTTATGAGAAATTCAAAGTTGGTCAAGAAACAACCCCAGAGGATACCATATAGTCCTTGCCTGTAGATTCTACGTTGAAATCACATAGAATGAGAACACCTGTCCCAGAATGCGCTACTAGTGATGATAATTTGGATTCATTCACGATCGAGACTGATGAGGAGAGTGCCAATGATGACCTGGATAACTACCTCGACATACTTGAATATAACTGCATCTTCACTCTTCGCCCCGCTAACTTCGAAGACATCAAAGGTCTTCCCCTTGTTCACCACCAACTCATTGACTGGGACCATGAAGGACCTGCACAGTTTGACACATTCCAAAATGATGAGACTTTTATTGACTATCTTGGAATACGAGATGATCTTCCCCCTGGGGATCATAAAGCAGGACACACTATAGAACTCAATAGCGTGGCATATTTTGGTGAGGGTGTCAGACCTTCCAGTCACAAAAATATAAAATTAAAAACAAATCAAGGGTCTTATGGCGAAAACCACGTTGTGGCGCTGTCTGACCCCAAAAAATTAAAAAGAAAGGATGTATCTAAGGGCAAAAACCTCTCTGAGGCACCCAAAGATGGAAGGCTCGACATTCTCCCAGCATCATATGAGGAAAAGTCATCCATGTTGGTAGAGGAGACTATCAAAATAAACATTGGTACAGAAGAAGTACCACACAACATATTCCTGGCTCAATCTTTGACAGAGTCAAAAAGGTCAAAATTCATAAGTTTCTTCACAGAATGACAAATCAACTTTGCATGGTCATACGTTGATATGCCTGGATTGGATCTGGATTTGGTAATGCACCATTTGATAGTTAAACCAAGGGCAAAACCAGTGAAACAGAAATTAAGAAAGATACATCCACAAGTCGCATTATTAGTCAAAGCAGAGCTTGAGAAATTATTGGATGTCAGATTCATACGCCCAATTGATTATCCCGAATGGATCTCCAACTTAGTGCTTGTGAGTAAACCATATCGTAGTATCAGAATATGTACAGATTTCAAAGACATCAACAAAGCTTGTCCTAAGGATGATTTTCCATTACCAAATATCGACTTGATTGTCGATCTCATAGCAGGTCATGTGATGTTATCGTTGATGGATGGATTCTCTGGCTACAATCAAATAAAAATTGGATCTGAGGACCAGCACAAAACAACTTTCACTTGTCCTTGGGGAACTTTCTGTTGGAATGTCATGCCCTTTGGGCTAAAAAATGCAGGTGCTACATATTAAAGGGCCATGACTACTATCTTTCATGATCTCATGCACATAACTATGGAAGATTATGTTGATGACCTCTTGGGCAAATCAATAGATAGAGATACACATTTGGACATACTTTTAGTCATCTTTGATTGGTTGGAAAAGTATAAAATAAGATTAAACCCCAAGAAATGTGTCTTTGGAGTGACCTCCGGGAAGCTCTTGGGATTCATTGTATCTAAAAGAGGAATTGAAGTTGATCCAGCAAAAGTCAAGGCCATCTTAGAGATGCAACCACCATGAAATATCAGTCAACTTTGATCTTTACAAGGGAGACTCTAGTCCATATGAAGATTCATAGCACAACTTGCAACAACTTGTAGATAAGTGTAATCCTTTTCAGCACTTGCTACATAAAAGCATCAAATTCAAATGGGATGATAACTGTCAACAAGCTTTCCAGATACTCAAAGATTATCTTCTGAATCCGCCAGTTTTGATGCTACCAGTTCCGGATCAACCTCTATTACTATACATATCAGCTACTTCAACAACACTGGGGGCACTCTTAGCACAACAGGTTGCAAAGGGTAAAGAAAAGGCAATATACTATATCAGTTACACATTGGTGGGGTATGAGCTAAATTACACACCAATTGAGCGTGCATGTCTTGTTGTGGTTTTTGCTTCACAGAAATTATGATATTACATGCTAACTCATAAGACTAAGTTGGTTGCAAGGATTGATCCATTGAAATACCTTCTCAATAAAGCAACACTTACTGGGTGACTAGCCAAATGGGTGATGATCCTGAGTGAATTAGACATTGAGTATGTGGACAAAAAAGCAATAAAAGGACAAGCCATCGTAGATCAGTTAGCAAATGCCCTAATGATAGATGATGTTCCTCTAATTTTAGAATTTCTAGACAAATCCATCTTAAAAGTGTCACATGCAAAGCCATGGCAAGTATACTTTGACGACCCATACACACAGCATGGGGTAGGAGCTGGTATCCTCTTCATAACTCCTCAAGGGAATTCTATACCAAAATCATATAGGTTATCATTTCCTTGCACTAATAACATAGCAGAATATGAGGCATTAACAACTGGATTACGGATGGCAGTTCAATGGAAGATCTAGGAACTTCGTATTTTTGGGGACTCTCAACTTTTGATTCGTCAAGCAACTGATCACTACAAAACAAAGGATGAGAAATTAATGCCTTACAATAGAATGGTGGATGACCTGAAACAACATTTCACAAAGTTAGACTTTGAGCAGATACCAAGAGAGCAGAATCGAGCTGCAGATGCCATGGTTACAATTGCTTCACTGATCAATCTACCTCTGAATGAGACCCGCTATGAGTTCTTGGTGGATAACCTTTTGGTTCCCTCATATGAAATCACTCCTACTAAGATGATATATGTTGTTGGTCCTGAATCCCAGTTATACGGTTCCATTTTCACATACCTTCATGACAATATCCTACCTCCTGACCTATCCAATAACCAACATCGCACTTTCATTCGCCAATCTTCTCGATACGTCATTTTAGCCAATATCCTATAGCGTTGAGGTCTAGATGGCACTCTTCTTAGATGTTTAGAAAGAGATGCAGGTCAAATTGCGTTACGTGAAGTACATGAAGGGATATGTGGTCCACATTCTAGTGGTCCTACCTTAGCCAAGAAACTCATCAGGACTGGATATTACTGGCCCAGTATGGAAAAAGATTCATATCAATTTGTCAAGAAATGTAAACAGTGTCAACTTCATGGAGACCTCACTCATGCGCCAACACAAGAACTTCAACCAATTGCGACTCCTTGGCCCTTTTGTCAGTGGGGACTCGATCTCATAGGTAAGATTCACCCTCCATCTTCCAATGGTCATAAATTCATAATCACTGCCACAGAGTATTTCACAAAATGGATCGAAACCGTGCCTCTCACACAAGTCACTAGAAAACAAATTGCTACATTCATTCTCAACTATATCATTTGTTGATACGGTACTCCAATTTCCATTATCACCGATAATGGGCATCCCTTCAAAAATCAAGATGTTCGTGAACTCTGTGACCACTTCCATATTTCCCATCATTTCTCCACACCATATTTCTCCACACCATATTACTCTCAAGGTAATGGTCAAGCTGAGGCATCTAATAAAACAATCCTTAAAATCTTAAAAAAGACAGTCGACGATGTTGGCCATAATTGGCATATCCAACTTAATCCCGTACTTTGGGCCTACCACACAAGCATCCACACACCTACAAGAGCTACACCCTATTCAATTGTCTATGGCACTAAAGCTATCTTTCCTATTGAGGTCGAGTTACCCTCTTTATGAGCCTCTTTGCAAAACATTATCAATGATGAAGACTATAGGGTCTCTCGCTTACAACAACCTGAACTATTGGATGAACAAAGACAAACTGCTTTTAATCATCTCAAGGCTTATCAATAACAAATTACTCACAGCTACAATCATAAATTCAAGCCTCGCACATTTGAGGTAGGTGACTTGGTTCTCAGAGAAAATCCTAAAAATCAGCAAGACAGAGAGAAGAAGGGCAAGTTCGAACCAAACTGGCTTGGTCCTTACATCATCACAACAGTATATGGATCTGGAGCATATCAACTCTCAACTACAGAGGGTGAACCTTTGGAGGATCCTATCAATAGAATGCACCTTCATAGGTTTTACACATAGCTCTTCAGAGTATCCTAATTCAAAAATACAAAAAAAAAAAAAAAATCAAGAAAATCCAAAAAAGTAAAGAGAAATAATTTCGTCCAACGATGAAAACCACTATGGTGGCTCCCTGGGCAAGTACCATGGTGAAAAATGGGTCACTGGCATCATGTATAGAGACATTGCTCCTCCCTCCTTCAAGATTCCATTTCCTTCATTCTTCTCTTTGCACACACTTACAACCTATCTATCCATAATAAACTTACCCATTCCCATCATGGCTTGTTATTGATCTACCCAAGATTTGTAAGCCATTCATAATAAACCCCCTTTTTGCTTGTTTCAATTCATAATAAATCAGCTCCTATCTATGGCTAAGGCAAATCCTACATCTAGTAATGGGTGTGGAACTAAGAACATCACATGTTTCGAGGAGTACAGTTTCTTCCACTTTTCTTCAGTCTATACGCACACAATCCACAATAAAACAACATTTGCATCACAATCCCCAATAAAGTTTCATCATCTCCATAATAAAGTATCAGTTTCATAGAATCAGTCAGTTTCAGATGAGACATAAAAGCAACAATGGGCTTCAACAAATCAAATCATTCAACAGACTCAGACAACATTATGGTTCAGTGCTATCTATCCTTTTTGTGAAAGTAAACATTGTGACCACAATCAAATAAGACTTATACAAGTGACAAGAGACACTAAACTTGAGGACTACAGTGGATGTTGGTGTTGAGTCTTGGTTTTCTTTTGATTTTATCTTTTTGGTGACATGTCTTTTAGCTTTTTTGGGATGTCTTTGACTAGAGATTCTATCTCTAGGATGTCTTTGACTAGAAAGGCAAGGATGGGGTATCGTCACCTATTTTTCTTTTGCTGTCTGTGGATTGTCTCTTAGTAATGCTATGACTTGTCCAAGGATATGAGGATACTGTGAGTCTAGTATGAACTAGGGCATTCCTTGTTTGAGATTGTCTTATCTCCATGAAAATAGGTACAATGAGTTTATGGGTCAAACATATGCCTTGATTGTCATAACCTACTTGCCATAATAAAGCTCAATGATGATAACGCACAAGAAGCTCTTCTCACTTTCATATCTTCTGTCTTCCATCCCCCTTTCTTGATTGACTTCCATCGTCCTTTTTGAGTCCGTGTAGCCTGCTATCACATGACTAAGTATAATGACACACTAAAAACATTTGCATTTCATATAGTTTGCACCTGCATTACCACATATTAAGCATTTCATACATACATACAGATATCGCAATTACAATTGCATCACATCCTGCGCACAACACGTGTTAGCACCTTTTACATTCTCATCATGTAAATAGTCATTTGCATTATCATATTCATCTGCATTTCATACATTCACATTTGCATTGGCATAACATTTAAAAACATAAAAGAACAAAAATATTGCATTTCATTATGTACATATTTGCATCACATAGAAATATGCATCATAAAACATCTCATCACATAGGTACACATGCATATAGCTGCTGCAAAGATGAATCATCTCATATATATATAATAAAAAATGTCATGATACAATGATTTCAAATACATATGGCTACAAAATCACCCGAAGGTGTCTACATCATCATACAAAATAGTACAAATCTGATACATAGGGAGCCCTCTATGGCTATGATGAACTCCCTCCCTCAGAGCCGCCTGGCCTCAATGGAGTCTAAGAACTAGAAGGACCCGCCCCAAGATCATCTCTCCTGTCCCCTCTATCTGGTGGTGGTGGAGGACCCATAACCCCATTGTTGGATGCATGTCTCCTCTGGCTCCCTCCTATAGCCGTCGCTATCTGCGATGGTCTGTGGAAGCTCCTCGCTCGCTGCTCTAGTGGCATTGCCCCGTAATATAGGTCTCACCAGTAACCTATCTCCTCCCCTTCCTGTAGAACATAGGCATATCTAGCCCATGTGTCCTCTGTCACCTGCCTCCCAGCCCTTAGTGCTATCTTAGCCTTAGTATAGCGTTGGATAGCCTGATCCTGCTCATGCTTTGTCTCTCGCAGTCGCCTCCTGAGCCTACCTGTCTCCCTCTCCAAGTCCTCGATCTCATCTACCTATCCCTGGCAAATCTCCCTCAGCTCAAGTAGATCATCCTCCACCTCCTTAGCCCCCTGTGCCTCTGCCTATGGCTCCCCCTGTACCTATGCCTATACCTGCACCTCCCTCTGCCCCTGTCCCTACACCTGTCTACGACCTTGTGATGTTGGCACCTATAGTGGTAATCCACCGTGACCCCTCACCACCTAAGCCTACCTCTCCTCTCCACCCTCTCTTTGCGGAGCCACCCTCCTCTCTCCAACAGCACCCCACCTCCTCTATCTGCCTCTCCCCCTGCTATCTCCATCATCATCCCCATCCCCACCCCCATCTCCATCTAGAGGATCCCCTGGGTCTATCAGTCATGGAAAGGGATGCTTAGCCCAATACGCCATGTATTCTACATCCATCCCTGCATCCTCAATCTCTGGCCATATATCCCATGGCATCAACACCATCTCTACTAGCTGCATCACAGACTAATCATATGACAACAGCAGCCCAAAGTGTGCCTGATCCCTGACTGTCTGAGCATACATCTTGGAACCCCATGGCATCCACTAAAAATGACCAAACTGCCTGCATACCCTGTCAATCAACTGTCTCTCCAATACATAGGGCGTCTGCCCAATCAGATATCTGCTCCGAAAGGTATAAGGTAGATCCACTATGTCCTCCTCCCACTACTCACATTCACGGTACGACCTCCATATCACAGTGTCAATCTCATCTAGGACTCGACACTAATGCTCCAACCTGCCAATCTATGGCTATGAGGTAATCATATCATATAGATGCACAAAGCTGCATCCATGACCCCTGACCCTAAAATGTATCAGTTGGGTAACCGACAAATGTTCATATGCCCACACCTACAACAATGTAACTCTGCAGCCCAATCCTACGGATCCATGATACACAAACTGATGCAGCTCATAATACAAGTGTGCCAACACACATCGTCCCCAGGCATATCTGGTGTGTTGTGTAACCAGTGTCTCCAAGGTGCTCCCCTAGCCTACATCCAACCCTCATGTCGCCCTATCTGGACACAAGAACCCACTGATCACTCCTCCTAGCACTGCTGGTAGTGCCAGTCCTGTCATTGTCATGGTATCCCATGCCACATGTCCAGCTCTCATCTCTAGTCTGGGATCCTGAAACACTCATCTCAGGGCCTCCCTATCTCCATCTCGATCATAGGGTATCAGCTCCCCATCGATCAGTATCCGCAGAATCCTGTATACATCCTCCAAGGTGACTATCATCTCACCAATCGGCAAATAGAATGTACAAGTCCCAGAGTGCCACCTCTCAGCCAATGCAGTCAGCAACCCCATGTTCGCCCGAAACTTAGGCACATACAAGATGTATCTCAAACCCATAGCCTCAATAGCAGCTCGGTCCTCGAATGTCAGCTCTGGTCATAATCTCTGCATCAACAGGAATCTCTCTCATGACTCTAGGATAGGCAAATACTCCTGTAGTCAAGCAAAGCAATCATGTCAGTCAAAGTAACACTCACTGTTCATCACAAAGTGTTGCTTCTATCCTAGTGACACTCACTATTCATCACAAAGTGTTGCTATCTATCCCAGTGACACTCACTATTCATCCAAAATACAAAAAAATAAAAATCAAGAAAATAAAAAAAAGTAAAGAGAAATAATTTCATCCAACGGTGAAAACCACTTCAGTGGCGCCCTGAGCAAGTACCATGGTGAAAATCAGGTCACCGGCGTCATGTGTAGAGACATTGCTTTTCCCTCATTCAGGATTCCATTTCCTTCATTCTTCACTTTGCACACACTCACAACCTATCTATCCATAATAAACTTACCCATTCCCATCATGGCTTGTTATTGATCTACCCAAAATTGGTTAGCCATTCATAATAAACCCCCTTTTCACTCGTTTCAATCCATAATAAATCAGCTCCTATCTGTGGCTAAGGCAAATCCTACGTCTAGTAATGGGTGTGGAACTAAGAACATCACATATTTTGAGGAGTACAGTTTCTTCCACTTTTCTTTAGTCTATACGCGCACAATCCACAATAAAACAACATTTGCATCACAATCCGCAATAAAGTTTCATCTTCTTTGCAATAAAGTATCTGTTTCATGGATTCAGTCAGTTTCAGATGAGACACAATAGCAACAATGGGCTTCAACAAATCAAATCGTTCAACAGACTCAGACAACATTATGGTTCAATGCTATCTATCCTTTTTGTGAAAGTAAACATTGTGACCGCAATCAAATAAGACTTATACAAGTGACAAGAGACACTAAACTTGAGGACTACAGTGGATGTTGGTGTCGAGTCTTGGTTTTCTTTTGATTTTATCTTTTTGGTGACATGTCTTTTATCTTTTCCAGGATGTCTCTGACTAGAGATTCTATCTCCAGGATGTCTTTGACTAGAAAGGCGAGGATGGGGTATCGTCACCTATTTTTCTTTTGCTATTTGTGGATTGTCTCTTAGTAATGTTATGACTTGTCTAAGGATATGAGGACACTGTGAGTCTAGTATGAACTGGGGCATTCCTTGTTTGAGACTATCTTATCTCCATGAAAACAGGTATAATAAGTTTATGGGTCAAACATATGCCTTGATTGTCATAACCTACTTGCCATAATAAAGCTCAATGATGATAACGCACAAGAAGCTCTTCTCACTTTCATATCTTCTGTCTTCCATCCCCCTTTCTTGATTGACTTCCATCATCCTTTTTGAGTCCGTGTAGCCTGCTATCACATGACTGAGTATAATGACACACTAAAAACATTTGCATTTCATATAGTTTGCACCTGCATTACCACATATTAAGCATTTCATACATACATATAGATATCGCAATTACAATTGCATTACATCCTGCGCACAACACATGTTAGCACCTTTTACATTCTCATCATGTAAATAGTCATTTGCATTATCATATTCATCTGCATTTCATACATTCACATTTGCATTGGCATAACATTTAAAAACATAAAAGAACAAAAATATTGCATTTCATTATGTACATATTTGCATCACATAGAAACATGCATCATAAAACATCTCATCACATAGGTACACATGCATATAGCTGCCGCAAAGATGAATCATCTCATATATATATAATAAAAAATGTCATGATACAATGATGTCAAAATACATATGGCTACAAAATCACCCGAAGGTGTCTACATCATCATACAAAATAGTACAAATCTGCTACATAGGGAGCCGTCTATGGCTATGATGAAATCCCTCCCTCGGAGCCACCTGGCCTCGATGGAGTTTGAGAACTAGAAGGACCCACCCCAAGATCATCTCTCTTCTTTCCCCTCTATCTAGTGGTGGTGGAGGACCCATAACCCCATCGTTGGATGAATGTCTCCTCTCGCTCCCTCCTGTAGCCATTGCTATCTACGATGGTCTGTGGAAGCTCCTCGCCCGTTGCTCTGGTGGCACTGCCTGTTAATATAGGTCTCACTAGTAACCTATCTCCTCCCCTACCCGTAGAACATAGGCATATCTAGCCCATGTGTCCTCTGTCACCTGCCTCCCAACCCTTAGTGCTATCTCAGCCTCAGTATAGCGCTGGATAGCCTAATCCTGCTCATGCTCTGCCTCCCTCAGTCACCTCCTGAGCCTAGTTGTCTCCCTCTCCAGGTCCTCAATCTCATCTGCCTGTCCCTGGCAGATCTCCCTCAACTCAAGTAGCTCATCCTCCTCCTCCTCGGCCCCCTGTGCCTCTGCCTATGGCTCCCCCTATACCTGTGCCTGTACCTGCACTTGCCTCAACCCCTGTCCCTGCACCTGTCTAGGACCCTGTGCTACTGGCACTTGTAGTGGTAATCCACTGCGACCCCTCACCACCTGAGCCTACCTCTCCTCTCCACCCTCTCTCCGTGGAGCCACCCTCCTCTCTCCAACAGCACCCCACCTCCTCTGTCGGCCTCTCCCCCCACCATCTTTGTCATCATCCCCATCCCCAACCCCATCTCCATCTAGAGGATCCCCTGGGTCTGTCAGTCATGGAAAGGGATGCTCAACCCAATACGCCATATACTCTACATCCATCCCTGCATCCTCAATCTCTGGCCATATATCCCATGCCATCGACACCATCTCTACTAGCTGCATCACGGTCTAATCATATGACAATAGCGACCCAAAGTGTGCCTAATCCCTGACTGTGAGAGCATACATCCCGGAACCCCATGTCATCCACTAAATATAGCCAAACTGCCTGCATACCCTGTCAATCAACTGTCTCTCCAATACATAGGGCATCCGCCCAATCAGATATCTACTCCGAAAGGTATAAGGTAGATCCACTGCGTCCTCCTCCCACTGCTCGCACTCATGGTATGACCTCCATATCACAGTGTCGATCTCATCTAGGACTCAACGCTAATGCTCCAACCTGCCAATCCGTGGTTGTGAGGTAATCATATCATATAGATGCACAAAGCTGCATCCATGACCCCTACCCCTGAAATGTATCGGTCGGGTAACCAACAGATGCTCATATGCCCACACCTGCAACAATGTACCTCTGCAGCCCAATCCTATGGATCCATGATACACAAATTGATGCAACTCATAATACAAGTGTGCCAGCACACACGGTCCCCAGGCATATTTGGTGTGTTGTGTAACCAGTGTCTCCAAGGTGCTCCCCCAGCCCACAACCAACCCTCATGTCGCCCTGTCTGGACACAAGAACCCACTGATCACTCCTCCTAGCACTGCTGGTAGTGCCAGTCCTTTCGCTGTCATGGTATCCCGTGTCATGTGTCTAGCTCTCATCTCTAGTCTAGGATCCTAAAACACTCATCTCAGGGCCTCCCTATCTCCATCTCGATCATAGGGTATCAGCTCCCCATCGATCAGTATCTATAGAATCCTATATACATCCTCCAAGGTGACTGTCATCTCACCCATCGACAAATGGAATGTACAAGTCTTAGAGTGCCACCTCTTAGCCAGTGCAGTCAGCAACCCCATGTTCACCCAAAAATCAAGCACATACAAGATGTATCTCAGACCCATAGCCTCAATAGCAGCTCGGTCCTCAAATGTTAGCTCTGGTCATAATCTCTGCATCGACAGGAATCTCTCTCGTGACTCTAGGATAGGCAAATACTCCTATAGTCAAGCAAAGCAATCATGTCAGTCAAAGTGACACTCACTGTTCATCACAAAGTGTTGCTTCTACCCATTCCCATCATGGCTTGTTATTGATCTACCCAAAATTGGTTAGCCATTCATAATAAACCCCCTTTTCCCTCATTTCAATCCATAATAAATCAGCTCCTATCTGTTGCTAAGGAAAATCCTATGTCTAGTAGTGGGTGTGGAACTAAGAACATCACATGTTTCGAGGAGTACAGTTTCTTCCACTTTTCTTCAGTCTATACGCGCACAATCTGCAATAAAACAACATTTGCATCGCAATCCGCAATAAAGTTTCATCTTCTTTGCAATAAAGTATATGTTTCATGGATTCAATCAGTTTCAGATGAGACACAACAACAACAATGGGCTTCAACAAATCAAATCGTTCAACAGACTCAGACAACATTATGGTTCAATGCTATCTATCCTTTTTGTGAAAGTAAACGTTGTGACCGCAATCAAATAAGACTTATACAAGTGACAAGAGACACTAAACTTGAGGACTACAGTGGATTTTGGTGTCGAGTCTTGGTTTTCTTTTGATTTTATCTTTTTGGTGACATGTCTTTTATCTTTTCCAGGATGTCTCTGACTAGAGATTCTATCTCCAGGATGTCTTTGACTAGAAAGGCGAGGATGGGGTATCATCACCTATTTTTCTTTTGCTGTCTATGGATTGTCTCTTAGTAATGCTATGACTTGTCCAAGGATATGAGGACACTATGAGTCTAGTATGAACTGGGGCATTCCTTGTTTGAGACTGTCTTATCTCCATGCAAATAGGTACAATGACTTTATGGGTCAAACATATGCCTCGATTGTCATAACCTACTTTGCATAATAAAGCTCATTGATGATAACGCACAAGAAGCTCTTCTCACTTTCATATCTTTTGTCTTCCATCCGCCTTTCTTGATTGACTTCCATCATCCTTTTTGAGTCTGTGTAGCCTACTATCGCATGACTGAGTATAATGACACACTAAAAACATTTGCATTTCATATAGTTTGCACCTGCATTACCACATATTAAGCATTTCATACATACATATAGATATCGAATTACAATTGCATCACATCCTGTGCACAACACATGTTAGCACCTTTTACATTCTCATCATGTAAATAGTCATTTGCATTATCATATTCATCTACATTTCATACATTCACATTTGCATTGGCATAACATTTAAAAACATAAAAGAACAAAAATATTGCATTTCATTATGTACATATTTGCATCACATAGAAACATGCATCATAAAATATCTCATCACATAGGTACACTTGCATATAGCTTCCGCAAAGATGAATCATCTCATATATATATAATCAACAGTGTCATGATACAATGATGTCAAAATACATATGGCTACAAAATCACCCGAAGGTGTCTACATCATCATACAAAATAGTACAAATCTGATACATAGGGAGCCCTCTATGGCTATGATGAACTCCCTCCCTTGGAGCCGCCTGGCCTTGATGGATTCTGAGCCCTAGAATGACCCACCCCAAGATCATCTCTCCTATCCCCTCTATCTGGTGGTGGTGGAGGACCCATAACCCCACCTCTGGATGCCTGTCTCCTCTGGCTCCCTCCCGTAGCCATCACTGTCTATGATGGTCTGCAGAAGCTCCTTGCCTGTTGCTCTGGTGGCACTGCCCCATAATATAGGTCTCGCCAGTAACCTATCTCCTCCCCTGCCCGTAGAACATAGGCATATCCAGCCCCTGTGTCCTTTGTCACTTTCCAAGCATCCCTTAGTGCTATCTCAGCCTCAGTATAGCGCTGGATAGCCTGATCCCGCTCATGCTCTGTCTGCCTCAGTCACCTCCTGAGCCTAGCTGTCTCCCTCTCCAAGTCCTTGATCTCATCTGCCTATCCTTGGCAGATCTCCCTCAGCTCAAGCAACTCATCCTCCTCCTCCTCGACCCCCTATGCCTCTGTCTATGGCTCCCCCTATACCTATGCCTATAGCTGCCTCTGCCCCTGTCCCTGCACCTGTCTAGGACCTTGTGCTGCTGGCACCTATAGTGGCAATCCAGCGTGATCCCTCACCACCTGAGCCTGCCTCTCCTCTCCACCCTCTCTCCGTGGAGCCACCCTCCTCTCTCCAATAGCACCCCACCTCCTCTATTGGCCTCTCCCCCCACCATCTCCGTCATCATCCCCATCCCCACCCCAATCTTCATCTAGAGGCTCCCCTGGGTCTGTCAATCATGGAAAGGGATGCTCAGCCCAATACACCGTGTACTCTACATCCATGCATGCATCCTCAATCTCTGGCCACATGTCCCATGGCATCGACACCATCTCTACTAGCTACATCACATCTCAATCATACAACAATAGTGGCCCAAAGTGTGCCTGATCCTTGACTGTCCGAGCATACATCCCGGAACCCCGTGGCATCCACTGAATACGACCAAACTACCTGCATATCCTATCAATCAATTGTCTCTCTAATACATAGGGCGTCTGCCTAATCAGATATCTGCTCTGAAAGGTATAAGGTAGATCCACTACGTCCTCCTCCCACTGCTCGCACTCACAATATGACCTCCATATCACAGTGTCGATCTCACCTAGGACTCGACGCCAATGCTCCAACCTGCCAATCTATGGTTGTAAGGTAATCATATCATATAGATGCACAAAGCTGTGTCCATGACCCCTGCCCTTGAAATGTATCAGCTGGGTAATTGGCAGATGCTCATATGCCCACACCTGCAACAATGTAACTCCGCAACCCAATCCTACGAATCCATGATACACAAACTAATGCAGCTCATAGTACAAGTGTGCCAGCACACACGATCCCCAGGCATATCTGGTGTCCTATGTAACCAGTGTCTCCAAGGTGCTCACCCAGCTCACAACGAACCCTCGTGTCGCCCTATCTGGACACAGGAACCCACCAATCACTCCTCCTAGCACTGCTGGCAGTGCCAATACTGTCACTGTCATGGTATCCCATGCCATGTGTCCAACTCTCATCTCTAGTCTGGGATCCTGAAACACTCATCTCAAGGCCTCCCTATCTCCATCTCGATCATAGGGTATCAGCTCCCCATCGATCGATATCCACAGAATCCTATATACATCCTCCAAGGTGACTGTCATCTCACCCATCGACAAATAGAATGTACAAGTCTCAGAGTGCCACCTCTCAGCCAGTGTAGTTAGCAACCCCATGTTCACTCGAAACTCAAGCACATACAAGATGTATCTTAGACCCATAGCCTCAATAGTAGCTCGGTCCTCGAATGTCAGCTCTGGTCGTAATCTCTGCGTCGACGGTAATCTCTCTCCCGACTCTAGCATAGGCAAATACTCCTGTAGTCAAGCAAAGTAATCATTTCAGTCAAAATGACACTCACTGTTCATCACAAAGTGTTGCTTCTATCCTAGTGACACTCACTATTCATCACAAAGTGTTGCTATCTAACCCAGTGACACTCACTGTTCATCACAAAGTGTTGCTATCTATCCTAGTGGTACTCCATGTTCATCACAAAGTACTACGAGTTTTGCACTCCCTGTTCATCATAAAGTGCTGCTCATATTTGCACTCACTATTCATCACAAAGTGTTGCACCTATTGGTACTCCTTGTTCATCACAAAGTACTATTTTTTGGCATTCCCTGTTCATCACAAAGTGCCTTGATCTATCCTATCCTAGGACCTCTGCTTGAGTGAATCCTCTTGAGTAGTTTCCTAATTGGCAATGTATGTTCTATCACAGAATTGTCAATCCTTGCCCTATCTGCTATCCTAGTCTTCCCTAGAGGACCTGCTTGAGTGTATCCTCTCAGCAGCTTATCCAATCGATAGTGTATGTTCATCACAGAACTGCCGATTTGGCCTAGAAGACATAAATGCACATTTTAGACATAAACGCACCTTCATGACATAAACACACTTATACACTGCACAAATGCGCCTGTCTTACACAGATGTGCCTATCCTGCACAAACGTGCCCACATAACATAAATGTGCTTGTACAACACAGATGCGCTCGCATTTATCACAGACGCTTCTAGCCAACATAGACGTGCCTGGCACCAACACAAATGCGCCGACACGTTTTTGGGACATTTTTTACATTTCCTAAAAGTGCATTAAATGCACTACCTAAGATGCATTAATGACAATATTTATTATAACAAAGTACAAGGAGGTTTTTGAGGTACTCACCAGCTCTCCTGCATTTGCTGGCCTTTGATATTGACGAACATGATTGAATCTATGCACCAATTCCATCGTTGCTGACTATTGCTGCTCTATTCTTGCTCTGCACTCTGATCTCTTGGATGTGTGGATGACAATGAGGATGTTTTCCCCTCGTGGTCTATTTTATAGACTACCCTAGCCCTAGCCCTTGTTTCCCGAGTCAGTCTTCATTATCTCGTGACTCTGTCACTCTATCCTATCCAGTCAGTCCCTTTCTAGCCTTTCTTTCTTATCGAGAGATTGTCTGCGATCTTTCCAGACATTTTCATCCAATCTCTCGAGGGGGCATATCATTCCCATCTTGGGGCAACTTTGTATCAATTCATCTTATCTTCTTTGAAACAATGCGACAAGTTGCATTGTCTCAAAGAGGGGCAAAATATAGACACCTAAAATTATCCAGTCTAATTAAATAAATATCTTTATTTATTTAATTACTTTAGCCCAATTCTTCTATTAATTAAATAAATCTTTATTTATTTAATTAATTCATTTATCCTCTTCTAACCTTATTTCTCATTTAAATAAATACCTTTATTTATTTAAATTATCCTTTCCTAAATTAAATAAATATCTTATTTATTTAATTGATCCCACTTTCTCTATTAATTAAATGAATCTTTATTTATTTAATTAATTCATTAGCTTTTTCTACTTATGACACATGTCATTCATCTCTTAATTCATACACTACCTACCCTCTTATTATTTTATTATTTTCTTTACCTACCCTCTAATCATAGCCGACCTCTTTTACACCTCTCAATCTTATCCCTCCATTTCATATAGTGTCTTCTATATAAGGAGATGCTTCCTTCATTATCAAACCCTGACAAAAACTCACTATGCATTCAGTCACACTATGCTTTTAAACTTTCATATGTGATCCTACTTGCAACCACATTTCCGTTCTTTGTTGAGCTCTTGTGCATATAAAATCTGAGAGCAAATATATCAAGCAAGATCAATGGAGATAGGAAGAATGGAGATCCAAACCCTATTGGACATGTGATGGTATAATCTTTGTGATTTCATTTGATTTGCATTGTCTTAGGTAATCTTCATATGTTATGGTGGATCTTTGTTGTTGTTAGGCTAGGGTTTTGTGGTTGAATTCATTTAGCCTTTCAATATTGTTGTTTCCACTTTTCACCGTATACAATAACTAATCTACATTTACAAAGGAAATTCGAAATAGTAGAACCCAAAGGCAAATTTGAGACTATAAAAATGTACTCTCTCGGTCCATTATTTAAATATTTGGAAAACATAATCTGTGCCCATAAGGAGCTAGGCTTGTCATATAATTTCCAAACCAACTTAGCACTTAAGGCTAAATTTTGATTCTCCAGACTCCGAATTCCTATTCCCCCAAGTTCCTTAGGCAAACATATATTATCCCATGCAACTAAAGGGAGTTTCTTCTTGCCATCTTTATTATTGTTCCAAAGAAAATCTCTAAGAGTATCCTGTAAACTAACAATAGCTGCTTTTGGAGACTTCAAAACAGACATGAGATATATGGGACCAACATTCAAAACAAACTTGATGAGAACAATTTTACCCACCAAAGTTAACCATCTATGATTTCATGAGAGAATTCTTTTAGAAATGACCAATAATATCTTATCCCAAAAACCAATCTTATCCTATTTAACAAAGAAAGGAATCCCAAGGTAAGTGCATGGAAGATTTCCAGTCTCAAATCCCCAAAAGGATTGCAACCTATGCTAAACCAATTGTGATGTATTAAGGAAAAAAATCTTTGATTTATCACCATTCACTTTCTGACCAGAAAATGATGCATAATTATGTATTATTCCTTTAATCACTTTTGTTTCAACTAATGAAGCATGTCCAAATAACAGAGTATCATCTGCAAAGAGACAATGAGAAATACTTTAGGGAATATTCTAAATCCTTATACCTTTCCAAAGCCCCCCCACTTTAGCAACCCTAATAGCCCAACTAAAGGTTTTAGCTAGGAGAATAAACAAAAAGGGAGAAAGGGGATCTCCCTGTCTCAAACCCCTAGAGGAAGTGAAAAAACTACAAGGAGAACCATTAATTAAAACTGAGAATCTTGCAAAAGAAATACATGCACGAATCCATTTGACCCAGGCCTTGGAAAAACCTAACTTCTCAAGAACAGCACATAAAGTCCCCCACTCTACTCTATCGTAAGCCTTCATCATGTCTAGTTTAAGTGTCATGGTCGGGGTTCTTTGAGTGGAAATAGAATGCAGCACCTCATGTGCTACAATTGCACCCTCTGTCATCTCCCTTCTGGGAACAAAACCACCTTGTTCCAATGAAATGATCTTAGGTAGAATTTTTGCCAACCTAAGGGAAATTGCCTTCGTAAATATCTTATACAAAGTGTTACATAAAGCAATCGGGCAGAAGTCAACAAAAGTCTTAGTATCCTCTTTTTTAGGAATAATTGCAATCATTGTAGTATTAATTTCTTTTAAAATAGACCTATTTCTCCTAGCTTCCTCGAGAGCCAATAAAACATCATTTCCCACAAAATCTCAATATTTCTGAAAAAATTGAGTAAAACCATCTGGTCCTGGAGCTTTATCCAAATTCATGGAAAAGACAACACTCTTAACTTCTTCTAACGAAAAGGGAGACATCAACATCTTATTATCTTCCAAAGATACTAAAGGAGGAATATTAGATATAATATCATTGCTGAGATTTCCATTTTCCGAAGATAATAATGACTTAAAAAACCTAATTGCCTCTGAATCAATGTCCTTTGGCTCTGTCAATAAATTCCCATTCTAACACTGAATACACGATATCCTATTCTTACATCTTTTAATCTTAGTTGAAGAATGAAAAAATTTTGTGTTCCTATCACCATCTGAAATCCATAACTCTCTAGATTTCTGTCTCCAATAGATTTCCTCTCTAGCTAACACCTCCTCAAGCTGTAATTTTAGGGACTTCAATTCATCAAAAACTTGCTGCACCATACTATGTTGAAGCAAATGAGTATTAAGACACTCAATCATATCTTGAATCCTTTGTTTCTCCTAAAAAATGTTCTTAAAATGCAAGATATTCCATTCCCTAATATTCAATTTCAAATAACTTAACTTCTTAGCAATCTGAAACATACAGGACCCAGAACAAAAAGGAGTAGAATTCCACCATTTCATAAGCAGAGGCAAAAAGGAAGAATCCCTAAACCACATGGGCTCAAATTTAAATGGTGACTTAAAAGAAGCCTTATCCTCAATAACTGAAAGGGAAATTGGAAAATGATCTGAACCCGAGACCGGTAGAATAGAGGAAAAGAATTCAAAATCTGAATCAATCCAATTCTTAGATAACAAAAACCAATCTCATCTCTCAGTAATCTGAGAAAAATCCCTTCTCCTGTTTGTCCATGTGAAAACCCCATTTTGAGACTTACAATAAAAAAGGCTCATATCAGAAATGAAATCCCCAAAGTCATCCATAATCCTTTTATTAGGGAAAACACCTCCTCTTTTCTCATCTAAATTAGTGATAGCATTAAAATCACCCCCGAAGATAATAAAGGAACCATGTTTTAAGGGAGAAGAAATCCTCTTTAATTCACCCCATAACTTACTCTTCCCTTGAATTCTTGATGGAGCATAAATGTTAAAAAGCCAAAATTTAACCTTCGAAATCTTGCTTATAACTAAAGCCAACATCCAATTTGTAGCAGATGCCACTAACTATACCTCAATATTATAATTATTCCAAAGCAGTGCCAAACCTCCTGAAGCACCGCAAGACAGAGAAGAAAGAAAATTCCACCTTCTCCAAGATGAAAAAACCAAATCAGCTGACTCCTTTGACAACTTTGTTTCTCGCAACATAAAAATATCACACTTAATTAAGTCCATCTGGGACTTAATTAAGCGACTCTTGTTAGGGGCATTTAAGCCCCTAACATTCCAAGAAATAATTCTCATTGTCCTCGAGGGGAGGCCGAAGCTCCCCTCTTCCCATTAATCAGAGAATTTTTGCTTTCCCAAAAGCAACCTTGCAAATTACGTTTCACATCCCCTGATCTTGTCATAGGAGGACTAGTCACAAATCTTTTACTCCTCTTTCTTTTTACACTTACAAGAGTTAGGCATGTTTTCTTAGGCCTACCAAGAGAGACTGAATGCCTCCCTTGCACACCAGCAGGAGAAAGGGACAAAGTCTTTTGAATTCTAGCATCAATTTCCATTTGAGTCTTAAGATTATTTGGAGGCCTACCTCTCCTAGGAGAAACCACTGATGGTGAAAAAACCGGAGTTGTTTGGACAATTGGTAAACTCTTGCATGACTTTGGAGAAGCCAGGATAATTGGATTATCTTCAAAACCCAACTTTGTTGTAGCCAAAACCGCAAAAGGATTAGCAGATGCAAAAATTGGAAGGGTCGAGTTTATACCCCACAAATCATTCTCAATTGAACAAACAACTCTATCAGTAATACCCTCATCCATTTGATGTGCATGATTGTTAAAAACATCATTTACTTGTTGAACCAGATTCTCATCTAGCATAATAACAGGGACAACCTCTGATGGATTACTATTCCCTAAGGAAGATTCATTAGCCATATTAATTTCAACATTTAGAGGGGAATTATTAGACACCAAATTCTTAATTTCCTTAACTAAAAAAGAATCATTAGGAAAACCTATGGCAAGTACCTGTTTAATAGTTTTCATATCAACCACTGCATGTTTATCTAAATTCACATTCTTTGAAGAATCCAAAACCTCCTTTTGAGTGCATGAAGTCAAATTGTCATCCTTACCCTTCGTGTGATTATTTGGCATCTTAGGGCAATCTATCATCAATGGATGATCTACTCCATTCATCAGGGGATTACCATCCACTATACTCCCGTTATTAGAAAATATCTTTGGTAAAGACAAAAGTGAGACCGAACCCGAAATGTGATCATTTGGTTTCCCAGAACTACGACACAATGGATTATTTTCAAGATTAATGTGACCTGTTTCTACCAATTTATGCGTAGAGACATTTCCACATCCTTCAACCGAAGGTCCCACTGACAAACTATCTTTATTAAGGGATTTAGGGACAGAGCCAACAACCTACTGGTTTTTCTTAAAATCCATAAGTAACGAAGCATCCAAAAGTAAAGGAGACTTAAGAAGCTCTGTATCTAATTTCTCAATTGACTGGTGCCAAATACCATCATGAGACTTGATATTACAAGTATGGGGGCAAACATTGTTAGGGTTAATAAGAACACAAATTTTTACCAGAACCTCCCCCCCCACAAAGTCCATTTTAGATGTTAAAAAAGTTCCAATAGTATTTCCAATTTTCTCAAGAACATCTGGATCCATAAATTCAAAAGGAATTTTAGGTAAACCAAACCAGAAAGGAATAAGTTTCGAACTCGACCAAGAAGGAACAAAAAAAGGTTTCAAAGCCACAATTGAAATTAAATGTTTTCCAAACCAATGATGCGAAGTTCTTACACTAATACATTTGGACTAGATTTCCGACTGAGGTTTCCGAAGGAGAAGGTATATTATGGCCAAATTTGATTTTTTTTTGAAAAAATGCTCGCATTCGTTGTAATTCCAATGGCAATTTGCCATTTGGTTTCGACGAAGAAGACATTAGCAATGAGAATTTTCTTTTTTTCAAAAAAGTGCTCGAGTTCATCGTAATTCCGACGACAACAACCATTACTTTAAAAAAGAAGAAGAGGGGAATTCATTTGTGCATTGCAATCCCACGTAGGCGTCCGTGGTGAATTCAACCCCCAAGAACATCAAACCCATGTCGAAGGCATTTGTGGCATTGCTTGCAATCCCGCACAGGAGGTAGATTCAAATTTCCCTAGTTTTTAATTCCATGTTGCAAACAATATACATGTGGTGGTTAATTGCCCTAGTTTAATCTTGTAAAACCATAGAACTGTGATTGAGGAGTGAGCATTCAATTTTGTAGCAGCAATCCCTTCCTCCCGTATATGTGTGTGTTGATTGTTCACATGAGATCACATCTCTTTGTGGCATCGTATCAAACAATTCATGAGCCTTGTCCATGTTTCCACATTTTGCATTCATGTCAAGTAGGGCATTTGCAAGTACAACACCTAACAAAATTCCTCTATCCGCTATGCTTTGATGGATGTCCATATCCTATTCCAAAGCTCCCATTTTTGCACAGGTAGGGAGGATGCTGGCAAAGGTTGTGGAATTTGGCTTTATGCCTTCCAATTTCATTTGCTTGAAAGTGTCTAAAGACTTTTCAACAAATCCATTTTGTGCATATCTAGCAATCGTTGCAGTCCACGAGACAACATTTCTTTCAGGAATTATATCAAATAGGTCACGTGCCTTGTCTATGCTTCCAAATTTTGCATACATGTCTACCAGGGCAGTTGCAACTACAACATCTGACAAAATTCCTCTATCCTTTATGCTTCGATGAATGTCCATACCCTCCTCCAAATCTCCCATTTTGGCACAAGCAAGGAGGATAGTAGCAATGGTCGTGGAATTTGGCTTTACACCCGTCGATTGCATTTGCTTGAAAGTTTCTAAAGCCTTCTCAACAAATCCATTTTGTGCATATTTGATAATCATTGCAATCCAAGAAACCACATTTCTTTGAGGCAATCCATCAAATAGTTCTCGTGCCTTGTCTATGCTTCCACATTTTGCATACATGCTAACAAAGCAGTTGCAACTACATCTGACAAAATTCCTCTATCTTTTATGCTTTGATGGATGTCCATGCCCTGTTCCAAAACTCCCATTTTGGCATAGGTTGGGAGTACGTTGGCAAACATAACTAAAGAAATGCAATGATCGGCTCCAAAGACATCAAACCACTACTAACAAAATCAAGAGTCTAAAATATGATAGGGAATAGTGTGAGTTGTCCTGAAATAAAATATTTTATTTTCAATTTCAACTAAAACATAATTACTCAGCCATTTAATGTTATTAATAAGTGTTTAATTTATGAAAGAGATAAATGGTTGGCCACAAGTACACGAGTTACTAAATGCACACAAATAAGTGAATTTGATATTCAAAACTATCTACAATGAATTCAATTCATGTCCATTAGTCATTTATGTTTGCAATAAGCATCTTTCTTTGTTTTTCTTAATCTTTATTCATAGTTATGTGCATATTTCACATTCTATAATTAGGATATCAATTGCTATGGCTGAACACTAGCATGATGTTTGTGTTGTGGTATAGATGCGTGGAAACATAATTATGGGATTGTTATATTATAGAGATCATAAATCTAGATATCACATATTAGTTCTAGCTCTTCTTGGATTGAGTCTAAAGTTGACATATAGTCATAAAGCCATTTTTAGCAGATCTATCCATTTCTAGTAAAGACAATTGAGAAAGTCATTTTGATATTGAGAGTTTCTTATCTGTTTACCTATTGATCATTATTAAGCCATAATATTTAGGTCTATTTATCTCTCTTGCAAAACCTCTGTAAGTGTCCTAGATTGTCCCTACTACTCACTCTTCAATGAAATAGTGGAGTTCTAAAGATTTGTTGCACAAGATGGTGTTGAACATATCAACAAGGCTAGCATGGAAGGCATGTTCAAGCTTCCACTTGTACAACTTACAACAAATGATTTGTTGATAGAAGAAATTCTTGAAATAGGGATACAATCGAAAGACAAGTAAGTACATACAAACCTCCTCAGTTGAAAGTAAAATCTGTGTATAAAAAGAGTACATTGAATCCCAATCCATAAACACAATAGAGATGCCGATGGAGACTTAATTGGATGTATCATATTGCACCAAAGTTGTTAGAGTATGATAAGCTAGTACATAATGTTTCCTAAAGCCACATTAGTATTGTACCCAGATCATTATCTACCAAAACTAACTATAGTAATCCTTTTGAGGATTCATTTCATGGTGCTAGATCTTCATTTAGTTCCACTTCTTGTTGGAGAAAAGAACAGTTATTTCTTGAGGTAGATGAATATCCCATCAACAAAGGACAAGACCCTTTCTAGAATATAACAAATTCTACTCCAACAAAAGATCATGGGGGTTTCACTAGAGATATTGAATAAGAGATAGACTTCTACTGCTACATTAAAAGCATTGGCATGTTCTTCATTTATTGATGTAAACTCTCTGTGACGTCACCACAACCAACAAAGGTGTAAAAAGTTGTTTGCAATGCATGTATTTTTAGGATTGTCCTTTGAGAAAATAGAATTAAAGTATGGAAGCAAGATCTGCCAGCTCCTGAGGGAATCTTGATGAAAAATAACTGTAAAATATTTGGGCGAGCTTATATGCAAAAACTCATGCTTCCTGATGGGTTTATGTACAGAAATAAGCACAAATTAAGTGGTAAAGGGGCTTCTGGAAACAAGAGGGATAGAGAGGCAGTGGAAGTGAAAAATTCTGGTGTTGTGTCTTCTCCATCTCAGAATGGGAATGGCGAAGGTGCTATAAGAGGAGATGAGAAGGGTGTTGGAAGAAGTGGGGGTTTTTACATTCCCCCATTTAAATGGCTCAAATGATGAAAGATGTGGAAGACAAGAGCAGTGTGGAATACCAGCGCATGACATGGGATGCCCTTCATAAGAGTATCAATGGGTTAGTAAACAAGGTAAATGCATCTAACATCAAGAACATCATTCCAGTTTTGTTTGCAGAGAATCTCATCCATGGGAGGGGTCTATTTTGTAGGTCTTGTATGAAATCCCAAATGGCATCCCCTGGATTTACAAATGTTTTTGCTGCATTGGTTGTTGTGGTAAATACAAAATTTCCTGAAGTTGGCAATCTGCTTTTGCGAAGAATTATTTTGCAGCTTAAGAGGGCATACAAACGCAATGACAAGCACATGTTGATAGCAGTAGCCAAATTCATAGCTCATTTAGTGAATCAACAAGTTGCACATGAGATCATTGCCTTGGAACTTCTCACCCTTTTACTAGAGAACCCAACAAATGATAGTGTAGAGGTTGTTGTTGGGTTTGTGAAAGAATGTGGTTCTTTGTTGCAAGACCTTTCACCCAAAGGTCTCTATGGGATTTTTGAAAGATTTAGAGGTATTCTCCATAAGGGGGAAATTGACAAACGAGTACAATTTTTAGTTGAAGGCCTTTTTGCAATTCACAAAGCTAAGTTTGAGGGTCATCCAGCTATGCGTCCAGATCAGTTAACACGTGAAGTTTTCCTAGAAGATCAACTTGATCAAGAAGCTGGTTTGGATGTTTTCAAGCCAGATCCTAATTTCTTAGAGCATGAGGCAACCTATGAAAAACTGAAGAAAGATATCCTTGGAGATGCTTCTTCAGATGAAGCAAAAGGGGAGAATGATTCAGGTGATGATTCAGATGATGATGATGATGATGAAGAGGAAGGTGAGGAAGCACTGAGAATATAGGATGAGACAGAGACAAACTCGGTCAATTTAAGACGTACAATTTATTTGACAATCATGTCAAGTGTTGATTTTGAGGAAGCTGGTCATAAGCTACTAAAGATCAAGCTTGAACCTGGTCAAGAGAGAACATACCTTCGTTATTATGGTCTTCTTGGGCAAAGATTTTGTATGATCAATAAAATTTATGAGGATTTTTTTGATAAGTGTTTTGTACAACAGTATTCTATGATACATAGACTAGAAACAAATAAACTGCGTAATGTTGCAAAGTTTTTTGCCCACTTACTTGGCATAGATGCTCTTCCATGGCATTGTCTTGCTTACATACGTCTGACAGAGGAAGATACTACTTCCCCTTCCTATATTTTTATAAAGATTCTCTTGCAGGAGCTGGCAGAGCAGCTTAGTATATTGTTGCTTAATGAAAGGTTGAATGATCCAACAATGCAGGAGTCTTTTGATTCAATTTCTCCAAAGGACAATCCCAAAAATTCATGGTTTGCTATCAATTTTTTTAGTTCTATTGGTCTTGGTGGTATAACTGAGAGTTTACATGAATATTTGAAGAATATGCCAAGGCTTGTAATGCAGTAGCAAAAGTCTATTCCTGAGTCAGATGAATCTACCTCTAATGACGATTCTTCTAGTTCATCAGGTTCATCAGCTTCTGATACATCAGACTTAGATTTTGAGAGTGAAACTGATAGTGAGAGCAGTAAGAAGTCACCAAGAAAGAAAAATAATTCAAAGCATGACAATGAGTATAAAAACAAGAAGAAAAAAAAGGGCGAGGGCATCTAACTCGGAGGATGGAAGTGACAATGAAAAAATCAGAAGGAAAAAGAAAAGGAATTAAAAATCTTTCTAGTCAGTTATTCAAGGCCCTAGTAGACACCGTTTTCCTGGACTATGACAAACAAAAGAATCACTCCCAAGTGCTTTGGTTTTATAAGAGATGATTATAAGATGCTACAATGTTGTCTTATGTATTTTAATAGCCACAGGTTTTAGAGTTTTGTACCTGACAGGTAATGGATAAAAAGTGTTAGGAGGAGAAAATATTGAAGGCCAAGTGCAGATTGTGATAATACTAGATCAATGAATCTTGTTATTTATTGAGTATTTCTTGTTTTCCATGTTCTATGATGTACCATAAGCAAACTAGAAATCTAAATTCAATAAGATGCTTTGTTCAATGATGATAATTTCTATTTTCAAGTAATTTGATTCGGTATATTATACTGAAACTTGATTTCATAATTAACATTTCAACTTCTATATAACTAGTTCTATAGCCCAATTTTCTTGCTTGTGAAGAAAGACCATGTCAGACAATATCAAGGAACAACAAAATAAGGAGACAATTGCTAGATTGTGGTCTAACTTGAAAAGAAAAGGTGACGGAAAATGCTATTGTTTGTGCAAAATTTGTAAGGGGTTAAAGACTAGAAGATTTCTAATCAAAACAACGAAGAAACATTGTAGGCTGCATGGTCACATTGAAGGTGGACATGATTATCATCCATTGGTAAGTTTTTCATTATATCATTTTGACAATTTATATACATAATAAATCATGTGATGATGAGATCATGATCACAGTTTATTTATGTTTATCAATTTTATATAGGTTGAGCACACCAGAGCACATGGTATGGATCAACACAACCTTGAGAATATGGTTTTCGAAGTGGACAAACATGGAGGTGTGAATATCGAACCTAAAGATAATGATCCCATGGAAGATGACGATCATGAGCCAGAAAACACAATTGAAGATGATGGTACAAATACATTGATCCATGACTCATTTAGTACTCGCGCAACTGATCATGATGATGAAGATGACCTTGATGTTGTTCATGATGTCCCTCTACTTGAGAAGGCATCTGAGGCCCTTTATGAAGGCTCGCAGGCAACTCTTCTCTCCGTTGTATTGTTGTTGGTGAACTTGAAGGTTATGAATGGTTTATCCAACATAACAATGTCATGTATGTTAAGGTATGTCATATATGTCATAATAAACTGTGAATCATGTTGTACCATTAATATTCTTTATTATAACAAATTATATTTTTTTGTTGTAGATTGATAGGTGAGTTTTTGTTACCACCA
Organism: Cryptomeria japonica; assembly: GCF_030272615.1. NCBI lineage: Eukaryota > Viridiplantae > Streptophyta > Pinopsida > Cupressales > Cupressaceae > Cryptomeria > Cryptomeria japonica. The sequence continues at coordinate 21,059,071 of NC_081415.1, read as the reverse complement.
TCAAATATTCTACCTCGCTCATACCAAGAATTATCTGCTGTTATGAAAGATATTGGAATGGAGTATCAAGCAATAGATGCTTGTCCCAATGATCATATTATATATCACAAACAACATGAACGTTGAACTGAATGTCCTAAATGTCATATCAGTAGATATCAAATAGATCAAATAACAAAAAGGGTTCCTCGCAAGGTTCTTCGCTATATTCCCATTATTCCACATATGCAACGATTATTCAAGTGCACTAGCTTGGCACAATTTATGGATTACCATGCACGCAATAGAAGTCAAGATGACATTATTCGAATGCCTACGGATGTTTCAACATTTATGGACATAGAGGAAAAGTGGCCACACTTTAAAGAAGAACCTCGTAATCTCAGGCTTTCATTGGTAGCGGACGGTGTCAATCCATTTGGAGAGATGAAATCTATTTACTCAGTGTGGCCTGTTTTTGTTATCAACAATAACATTCCTCCATGGATGTCAATAAAGAGGGAGCACATAATGTTGGCAATGATTGTTCCAAGTATTTTATCATTTAAATATAGTCATCTAAATTTAATTATAAATATTGCAGTAAAATGGTCATAATAATTATGTAATGTTTTTGTTCATTCGATTAGGTAAGTACCAAGTTAAAGATATGAATGTATATATCGAGCCTCTTATCGACGAGTTGCTAGAGTTATGGAATGGTGTCACTATGTATGACGTCTCTAGACTAATAGGACAAAGAAAATGTCAATTCCATGTGATGCTTCTATGGACAATACATGATGCTCGGGGCTAACACATTTTTGTGGTATCTTATAGTGTTTAAGTTGTGCATTAACATTATAATTCAAAAAATTATCATATTTAATCCAATTATACATATCTTGTAGGTCTTCAAACAAAGGGAAAATTTTCATGTCCTAGTTGTGGTCCAAAGAAGAAATCTCATCATTCAAAAAGTTTAGGAAAGCAGGTGTTTGATGAGTATAGGCACTTTCTCCACAAAAATCATAAGTATCGAAATACTGAAAAACATCTTTTCAATGGGAAAGAAGAGAATACATCAAAGCCACGAAGAACGACACCTCACTTGTGGAAGTTGGAATATAATAGAATTATTCATCAAGGTAATGCCATTCCATCTATTGGTTTGTCATAAAACATATTTTCTATTTTGTTTTGTTTACTGATGATGTGATTGATGATCATGAAGGTCGTGAAGGCATAAATGACCACCTTCCTAAGGGACTAAAAAGTTATCCCCGACAATTTAGTAGGTTGCCCTACTACGAGCAGTTACAAATTGTTCATTTGTTTGATAGTATGCATATTGGAAAGAATATAACAGAGACAGTATAGAAAATATTGGATGGAAGGCGTGACAAATAAAAAATAGTCAAAATATGTAGTGACATTCAAGATTCCAATCATGCAATGATAAATGTCATTCAATCAAATAACCATGGAGAACAAATTAATATAAGTGAGCTTCCTTGGTTATTAACGGACCAGCAAAGCAATGCTATAAAAGAAGTCATACGAAAAATTCGATTTCCCATAGGATTTGCTGCGAACATAAACAATCTCATATCAAAGAAAAGTAAATTTGGGCCAGGGATGAAAACGCATGATTGGCATACCTTCATTAAGGTAATTCATGCTCTTGTGTTTTTAGTATGTATTTAAGTAATGCGCGTACGTGTACTTTTCATTATGTTACAAAAAAATGAAAAGATAATTTTATAATTGTTGCAGTACGTTCTAACTCTATCTCTCCCAGACGACTTTGACAATAATGTCAAGCAAGTCATATATGATCTTGGAAAATACATGAGGTAAGTAGTGATATTTGTTTAGTTCGTTGTATAGATATTATATTTGCGATTTGTTTTAATTGTTATGTAATATATATTTTTGCGTCTTAAATACCTTGTAGGTGGTTGTCATGTAAAGAAATCCATAAAGATGATATAAAATATTGGAAGAGAAAAAATCCTCATTTAATGTGTGAAATGCAAAAGTGTCTACCTCCAGCTTTTTTCAATGCACAAGAACACTACCTCATACACCAAGTTGAGGAGATTGAATTGTGTGGACCTGTACACA